>NC_056485.1:1568297-1590589 GCF_008729295.1 Plectropomus leopardus | reverse complement strand
ACTTTACAACCTTTATTGGCTTTCTACTCTCAGTCTTTCTCTGTGGTGAGAAAAGAAAGTAAAAACTCAAGCATGCATTGTTTTACTAAGCAACTACATGTTATCTCCAGGTGTTGCCCATCAATGATGAGGTCCCTGTGTTGGCTGCTGGTTTGAAACCAGTTCTCAGCTGTGCAGAGGGACAGGAAATAGTCATCACAGCTGAGTATATCTACGCCACTGATGCCGACAGCGACAACAGCAGCCTGGCCTTCCTGATTGCCCGGCAGCCGTATCACGGCGTGGTGCTCCGGAACTCTGTAGTGGTTGATGGCTTCATCCAGGCAGACATCACTGCAGGGATCATCAGCTACAGACACACAGGTGGGTTGGTAAGGTTGAGGAGTTAGTGACTGTTCTGGGACCAATAAAATGCATTACCAATGTCTTTCAGCTAAGGTATGTCTGATTTGTTTCATTTTTGAATCCCAAAAAATGAAACTGGACCTTTAAAAGTGAAGACACTGATTCAGTGTATATATGCAATGATACTTAGACCAACTCTGTCATTATCATTTCAATCCTGGTACAATGAGCACGTATATACGCAGTACAATGGGAAGTGTCTCTCAAGGTGCTTTATATGATTGTGGTTGTAGGACTGGAGATCGGACTCACTCCTCGCCATGACACCATCACCTTTGTTATTTCTGATGGCGAAACAGAAAACTCTCCTCTGTGCTGTGGCGAGGAAAACCCCTCCAGGACCAGAGGCAGAACTCAGCTACGAGACAGTCTGCCAGTATATGACCTGCACATCACTGTGTTTCCAGTCGACAGCCAACCACCTTCTCTAACAACAGGTGGGCCATTTCACTCCATTGGTCAACCATTTTTTGGCTGCTATCACCAACCAATAATGAAAACTTAATAATGATACCAATAATAAAAACTTTAATTCATCACTATCATATAAATCTATAGCTTATTTATGTATTGATGTACTTCAGTCTTTTAGAGCAGGGAGTATTTCTTCTCTGACAGCTAAGTTGGATCTAAGCCTGTCATCCTGTGTCTAAAGAAATGCCGATTTTTTTCACTTGTTTTCCAGGCGTTCGGGGTCGACATCTCTCTATTCATGATTTACTCATTTGATGTTAGACTGTTTGTCTTTGTCAGGTGATATATCACTCGCAAAAGCCTCATTGCTTTGCAATACACTTACTTAACACGTGTAGAATCTGTCCTCTGCTCTGCTCTATCTGACTGTGGATGTGTGCGCATATGTATGTGCGTGCCAGGGGAAAGAGAATTGACAGCAACGCAATAGAGACTGACACATAAATTAGATAGATAACATAAGTCTATTTGATTATTGAATAAAACATAATAAATAATAATAAAACAGTAAAGATCTGTTCTTTATGAAACATGACCTTATATAACATCTGTTATGATTTGGTGCTGTATATTAAAAAAAATATTTGACTTTTTGGCGGTGCAGGAGGATCGCCCTCACAATATAATGGTTGGAGAAACACTCGGTCAACAGTTGGGTGCGTTCGCACTCCAAGCCTGAGAGCAAACTCCGGCAGAAACTGGATCATTTAAAAATTAGGAGGGCTGTGGTGCTCTGAATGTACCGCTGGGTTATTCAGAGCACCACACCCTCATGCGGTATAGTGCACCATGAAAACTCTTCTTGAGAAGACAGCACAGCAGAGCACCACGTGTAGTGAAATTGAAGCCTAACCTTTTGTTAATTCATATAGAAAACTTTGTTTCTCTCATTTCACTATAGCGTCAGATTGAGTTTGAATCAATGTGTGGTAAGATCAATACAAAATGCAAACACAAAATGCTCTTATCTTGAGGTTTCTGACAGCTCTATCAGTACTACACATGAGCAACTTTGGGGGTGAGAAGGCAGCGAGATGGCTCACTCTTAAGCTACTTTTATCATCAGCTCTGGAAAAATAAATGTGTTTAATTTAGAATTATTTGTTTTTTTCTTAAACTACGTATAATTTTTGTTTCTTTTAAATCTACATTTGACCTGGAATGTTACTGGCTTATTAGTATAATGAATTTCATGATGTAATGATGTAATGTAATAAAAAAAAAAGGTTGAGTATTTCTCGATAGGTTGCAATCTTATACATAAATTTGACACGTATGACAAAACATATTACACAGACTGTGAGTGTGTCTCACAAATGCTTAAAAATGTGACGTAAATATACGTCCCCATATACTCAAATCCCCAACCTGGTCAGCATTTGAACAAACTTATCTCAACTTAATTTTGTGATTTAATTTATACATTAATGCTAATTTGTTGTTGGTTTTGTCGTTGTTGTTTTGATTTAGCTTGAGAAAGACACAATACTCCCCCAAGACACATCTGCATTCTTATATCCACAAAAACCTTTAAATTTAGTAGCATCTGAAAAGCTTGGAGAGAAGTGGAACATTAGCTAGCAGCAACATCACCCCCTGAAAAAAATGACTTGAGACCACAGCAGAGCTAAAATGAATGAGAACTGGACTTAAACTTAACAGATGAACCCAAAAAACTTCCAAATAAATGCTGATGTTTTTCTGTGTCTGCAAGATGTAAACAGGCAACCTGTTACTGTGTGAACTATATAAGCTAATAATATCCACGCTGGCTGACGATGTTGTGGAGATAGCCTTAATCCAAGTGGCTAAAAAAGTTACACTAAATTGAGGACAACTTTGAAAGGATAAGGCCACTAATTCTTTGGCCTACAACCAGTATACAGATACTGTGGTCATGTGTTAGTTAAATGAGCATGATATGTTAGCATGATTTGAACTTTTTTGTCTGTAGGAGACATCTTTACGGTGGATGAAGGCGGGTCTGCCCAGATAACCGAATCTCATCTGAAGGCCTCTGACGTGGACACTGTCCTGGACAATCTGGTGGTCAGCCTGGTATCTCCGCCTCAGTTTGGCTACATTGAAAATGTCCTGCCAAGCCCTGGCTTTGAGAAAAGCAACACAGGCATAAGCATAGGTAAGCATTGTGATGTATGTAACCCGGCCGTCCCTATACGCACACTATGCAAGCTACGTGTGCGTGGGGCCCCATGGGGTGAGCAAGGGCCTACGTCCCCCTCCTGTCAAAGCATTTGTCAGTGTTTACAGCTGAGAGATGAGAGTCTGAGGCGTCACTATCCTTCTGGTCATGAGAAGAGAAAAAAACAACGAGATTGAATTGACCTATGGCTAAGCCCCGCCCTTAAATGCCAAGAGCTAATCACATTTCGCGCAGCTACACAATGCACATGGACATACTGCTCTCAGACCTCCATAGAAAGGTCACAGGAATATTGGTTTTCTTGCAATTTGTTTTAAATTTATGCAATTATAGCTTAAAAAATGGTCAAACAATGTGCATGGGGTAAATGTAACACTGAGGTATCCTGAGAGGCGAGAGAATGGAGTGTATTTTATCCCCTGTCCTTAAACCTCACATAAACAGAGCAAAGAGCAAAATGTGTCCTTTGGATCAGCTGTGTGGCTTATGTTTCTTTAGTAAAGAACATAAACAAGGATGTCTGAAGATGTTCTAAAGTAAAGCAACATTGTGATATCAAAATTTGCTGCAAAGTGACGTGTGCATAACTTCATACATTATGTCCGCATTATGTCCCACCCCTATAACATCAAAAGGGGTGGGTACTGAAACTCAATATTAAATGGGCTCCGGTGCTGAATTATTAAAGCGGCTCAATGAGCTCCAACGTTAACAGTTCTGCTATCAGTCTTGAAGATTTTAAGAAAACGTATCTCTGGTTTTGTAAGATTACATAATGTTTTTTTTTTTTTTTTGTTTTTTTTTTACAGTTTTTATCCCACTATCTGTGCTTCTAACTTGCAGCAAGATTAAAACATTCGTCTGTAGTCCATTTTTGCTCCTCAGTCCGGAGGAGAGCTCTATGTGTCAGAGCCTGCTGCATGTGCGAGGGGCGGGTTTAGCTCTGACACACACACACCGTGCCTCCCCCTCACACACACTTTTGCACACAAGAGCAAAAACACAAGCAATCTTTTTAAAATGGCACATATTGAAGATCCCTTTGATGACTTCTGTGTGAAAGAAGGAGATTCCGTCCCCAAAAGTTCTGTATAGCATCTTTGGATAGGTCTTCGACACTGACAGCTGCCATTGGTAGGTTAGGCAGCACACCGATTGGTTGTCTGAGAGAGCTAAGGGGACGGGGCTTAGCGATAGGTCAATTGAGGGAGCAGCAGTCAGGTAAACTTGTGTCGTTCCTTCCCCAGTGTGATTTAAGCAATAAACAGCAATATTAACCTCCTGAGGACCCAGAGGAAAAAAGGTTTTGCTTTTTCTATTTTTTTAATGATAATTTAAGCATTGTGGTTGAAAGAAACATTTTGCAACAATTTTTTTTTCTTGTACAGGACATCGGGACTTGCCTCATACAAAATGTAATGATGTAATTTTATGATAGTGAATTCATTTTTGAGTGGATTTCTTTTAAAATTCTTTCCATGTCATGAACATTAAAATGAAGACAGTTACATGAAGAAAACACATCTGTTTAGGAGTTAAAACATCGGCACATTTCAATTTGACCTATATTCATGCAATTTGTCAATGTAAAAAGGCAAAAGATTAAAAGGTGCCAGCCAGCAATCAGTGTCAGAGTCAGGCAGACTGGACCCACAGAGCAGAACAGAGGATTACCAGGCCAGATCAAAAACAGGCAGATCAAAAACAGGCAGATCAAAAACAGGCGAGGGTCAATACCACACAGGGAAATAAAATAAAAGACAAACAGGAAACACAACACAACAAATCAAACTTCACGGGTCCTGACAATAAGGTCAACAATGTACAACAATACAACAACAATAAACATTTGAATAAAAAATGTAAAATTAGCAGAACACTGAAAAATGTTTCAATACTTGAATTTACAACAAATAAACTCTTTGCAGTTTCATTTCCTTTCTCTTTTCTATAGCAATAAACTTCAAAACCCTAGCTTACACATTGCTCTTGATCCATAACACACGGTGTGTATCATCGCTTTTCCCTGGCTCAGGCTCAGCTTCCTCAACAGTTGCAGCATCCTCCTCTGAACTTTCATCTTCCTCCTCTCTCTGGCCCTCCTCCACCTCAGACAGCTCTACATCACAATTTCCTTCCACAATTTTAACAAAATCCTTTCTGCCTCACTTAGCCCTCTGCTCCCTGGTGTATAACAAATAGAGGTTAGTAAGTCCTGATGTCCACTACAAAGGACATTGAATAAAAGCTGTGCTTTGAAAGGGTTAAAATTACTGTGACTTTTAAAAAATCTTACTAAATGGAAGCCAATACTTTTATTTTAAAGAAACAAGGAGGTTAAAGCGGCCCTATTATGCTCATTTTTGGGGATTATATTTGTATTTTGGGAGTCTACAAGAATAAGTTTACATATTTAAATGCTCGAGACACAAAATGTGTCTCATACTACCCTCTGCTGCAGCACCTCTTTGTGAAACAGTCTGTCTGAGCTTATGTCCCGCCTCTTGAGAAGCCCAGTCTGCTCTTATTGGTCAGCTGACTCACTTGATGCACATTATAAGCAACTTCTGTTTGTTACATTGTGATGTCACATTGTTATGGAGGTAAACACAAACTCAAACAAGCTGTTTAAGGCAGTTTAGGAGCAGTGAAAGCTCCCTATGGCTCGAACTTTGGGTTTTAGTACATTGAGACCTTTTACAAGCACAAAAATGCTACACAAAACAACAAATAAAAGGGAAAAACCCAAAAGCATAATAGGGCCTCGTTAAGTTCAGGTAGGCTATACTAGCTTGCAGAGTTAGTGAATATCTCTGTCCTCTGTCTTGCTAACATTAGTTGAGATGGACAGAAGGTAAAATATAACCATTTTTTACCTTAATAAAGGACAATAGACGGCAGTATGTGAATATAATTAAGCTTGAGGCACGTGAGGCAGCGTGCATAAATGTGTGCATGCACAAAAACAAACAAACAAACAAAAAGAAAAAAACTGGCCTTCTAGCACTAACTTGTGTGGGCTCAGTCCAGACAATGTGTAGGCTTATCAGGCCTCTTCTTCCTCGCTGCACATAATATTCAAACAGGACAATGATTAGCCAACTAAGTCTGTCAGTCAATGTTTATTTAGGTGGAAAAATATTCTTATCATTTAGCTACTTAAGTTAAAGCAGCTTAAATTCCTTTTTCACTAGAAATAAAAGTCCTGTGTTCAAAATGGTTCCCCAATGGAAGTATGAATTATAAGCAAAATGTACTTGAAGTACCCAGAGTCAAAGTAGTCATTGTGCAGTGAAATGGGCCTCATTGTTTTACTATTATGTCTGATGTTTTGGGTTTAATATTATTGCTATTTGAGGTTCTGCATTTGACTGCTGCAGACATTTAAGGTTGAGCTCATTTTAACAAGCCTACTTTATATCCTGCTGGGTAGTTTAATCTACAGTCTTGCATTATATGAAACAAGACTATTATATATTTTTAATGGAGCTGTCCTGTGAAAAAGGTGCATCTCTACAAACAAAGCTTTTCACATTATAGATACCAAGAGATTTTTTTCAAAATAGTTCATCTGAAAATATAATTTTCCCATTCCATAAAAGATAAAATTGTAATCTCAAAGGTAACTTGTAACTAAAGCTGTCAAATGATGTAATGCAGTAAAAGGTACAATATTTGTGAATAGCAAAGGTTTACATAGCTCTCAGGTCAGTTAGGAGGGCCCATTATTAATTTTGATGAGGGCCCCAGAGAAGTCGGGGCCAGCTCTGATATCACCATCAGATAGAAGGAAAGAAAACCAAGTATTTATGTGTTCTTCTGTCTAACCTCCTTTTCTACAGCTTCTTTTTCATATAAAGACATTATTTCCGGCCATGTGAACTACGTCCAGTCCAGACACCATAGGATGGAGCCCACAGCTGATCAATTCATGCTCTGTGTATCTGACGGCAAACACAGCTCCGCCAACGTCCCCTTCTACATCATTATTAACCCGACCAACGACGAGGAGCCACAGTTTGTGGCTCGGAGCATCACAGTAAGTTTTTACAGCTAGTGTCACTACTGGAAATGAGTCTTTCCCATCAGATTTTGCTACAAACATGATCCATGGATGTTGCTCTGTGTTGAGGTACGAGAAGGAGAAATGACGCAGCTGGACTCTTCAGTTTTGCACGTGATGGATCTGGATGTCCCCAAGAATGTCCTGCGCTTCAGTGTGGTCAGAGCCCCACAGCACGGCAGCATCATCAGCCACAGCAGTGAACAGCTGCTCTACAGGAGACGAGAGGCCAGTCCTCGGTCCCCTGTGATGGACTTCACGATGACAGATCTTTCTAATGGTACTCTTCACATATCAATGCTAGAGCTGTTTAGATTATTGATAATTAATCTGCTATGGGTTACACTTTATCTTAGTGTAGCTTTTGCGTGGTTTAAGTCTTATACTGCATTCATCTCCTATGGGAAATATGGCATTGGAGTTTTCCGCTGAAGACTAACGCTCCTCTCAGATCTCAGACATTTAAGGAAAATAACACGGTTCACACTGTCAAGTCAAGTCAAATCAATTTTATTTATAAAGCCCATTATCACAAAACAGAGTTTGCCTCAGAGGGCTCTAGAGACCTTCACATCACCTAAGGAAAAACTCCCAAAAAAGAACCCCTGAAACGGGGGAAAAAAAATGGAAGAAACCTCAGGAAGAGCAGTAGAGGATGATGAGGGATCCCTCTTCCAGGACAGGGAGACATTCAATAGATGTCGTTGAACTGAACAATTAAATTACAATAATGACTATCTGCATGGGTTGCTGTGGTAAACTGACAAAATAATTAGTTATGATGCAGTTTTATTATGCCTTTGGGCAGGTAATAGCTGGAGTAATTATGTTTTCGGGTTGTCCGATTGTCCATCCGTCCATCTTATTCTCATGATTTCAATATCTCAAGGATACCAGGGGTGAATTTCTTTGAATCTGGCACAAACATCCAGTTGGACCCTGCTTTTTCCCATTCTCAAAAACACTATATCTCACCTTGAGGGAATTTCTTCAAATCTGACACCAACATTCACTTGGACTCAAGAATTAACTGATGACAATTTGGTGGTCAAAGGACAAAGGTCAGTGTGACCTCACAAAGCAAATGTTTGGCCATAACTCATGAATTCAATTGATAATTATATCAAAATTTCACACAAATGTCTCATAAGATAAATTGAGGAAGTGGTGAAATTTAATATTCAAAAGGTCAAAGGTCAGCTACGCTTTTACATCATAATGTTCTACAAATCCACTTTTCTGGCCACTATTCATTATCATATCTCAGGAACAGAAGGGGAAACATTTGGTCAGATACTGACTTTTTAACACTGATCTTGAGACTGTGCTGATTGAACTTTAATTTCTGAGGACACCAGAGAACCTCTGTTAGACACAAAAACACAGTAGAATAATGTTGAGAGGCAAGGTTGAGATGACAAAGTGTCATGATTTGACAGCCTGGGCATGATCCTGCAGGTGTTCAGTCAGTTCTTTAAGTTAAATAAATGTGTTTGATCATTTGCTTTCAGGTATGGACCTCATGTACATGCACGATGACTCGGAGAACATGGAGGACAGTTTCACCATCCAGCTGACTGATGGCAGGCACCAACTCCAGAGACAAGTGCTGGTTAAAGTGCTGCCAGTCAATGACGAGGAGCCTCGGGTCATCAGGTTAGACTAATGCTGCCTTCAGGTGCTCCTCTGAAATCAAGACATAGACGCATTCAAGTGCTCTGGCCAGAAAAAAGCAACAAACATGGACGCAAGAAGTAAAAAGGTTGTTTTTTTTGTGGCTGATGTTTTACCAAAAGCAAGTAGCACAGAGCTTTTTTGTGCTTCAGTGGCAGAGGAAAGCACATAGAACAGGTATCAGGTATGTAGTTGATGTTTTCATTTTTTCATAAGCTTAAATAACATTGTAATTAGCAAATATTTGCTTATCTAGCTGGCATCATGTTTGTGTTGTCTCAGTGAAGTAGGGCTGAAGGTGTTACAGAGGTGACTGCAACGAAAAACAGCTGCTTTAATGTGAGAGTTTAAAACGATGGTGCATGCCGTATTGGTCAAGTTAAGTCACTGTCATTGAACTTGAAATATGGAGATCCATAATGCACTAGAGTTCAGTTCAGAGTTCAAAGCTATTATTGCTATTTTTGTCCTCAAGGGGAAATTTACTGCAGTTGGCAGTACAAACAATTTAAAAAATAAAAAAACAGACATATAGAGCATCATAGTAGCACACAACCAAACTTGATTAAAATCAATCCCAATCAACAGTAAAAGTTTAAGTTAAAGAGTCAATATAAGTCATACATGTGTCAATAAAAGGAGTTAGCTTGTTCAACCATTAAAGAAAGTAATTAGAATATAGAGATGCCAATGAAAAAGATTGATCACAGTCACTTCCAACCAAAAAATATCTTAAAGTGCCACAGAAACAGTACACTAAGAATTGTGCATGTTAATTATGTTGATTGCATGTGGAACAAAGGAAACAGATGCACAAAGGGGAATGTGCAACTAAAGTAAATGGTAGTTACGGGAAACAAAATAACAGAATATAATTTTTCAATGCTGCTGCCCTCAAAACGTCTCGCAAACTTGGCAATTCAGGTATCATCGAAATTTCCCAATTTCACACTTGTAATAACAACTTGGAGAGCCATTTATGTGCTCATAACTTGTATACAGTAGATACTATATTTCCATGGAGCACGTGGAGGCAGCATAAAATCTCCACCTCTGTTTACATTTGTCATTGTGGAAAAGTTACTGACATTGTCTCAATGTTTTGCCCTTCAGGAATAATGGACTGCAGGTGGAGCCAGGGGAAGTCAAGCTTATTTCCAGTGTCACGCTGTTTGCACAGGACACTGACACTCCTCCTTCAGAGGTCATGTACATGTTTGAGAGCGTTCCTACCCAAGGATTTCTTCAGCTTAAGGTTGGTGCAGTGTCATTAAATTTTAAAGAGTGACAACTGATATCCTGATGTTCTTTCCTCTGTCAGTTTAACTGGATGGAGTGATAGGAACACACTTAATCATCCATCTGTGCCTGATATATCTTTGGTGCCACTGCTGGACACTGACAGTCCAACAGACATTATGGTAAATGATAAGGGCTTTTACCTTCTAACTTGCAATCTTTGATGATTTACAGCAAATGAAGTGGGGAGTCGTTGTAATACTATGTGATATACCATCTTATCAAGTAAAATTCTAAATGCAAAGCTTGTTCCACCACCTACAATGAGGTTAAGATATTTCATATATCATGGTCTAAAAATGACAATGAAGATTACTTTAAAAACTGCAGTAAGTTGGAAGTAGTGCAGCATTATAGAGCATATGCACCAAAGACTCACGGCAGCCGAGTGTGCCCAATCGGCTAACATTAGACAGCGAAGTGACCGACTTCTAGATTACTGCCTTGCTAGCTTGAATAGTGGTCTAAAAAAGGTAATGTTGCAGTTCTTTTAGACTTTACAAATGTTTAAATCTAGATAGAAGTCATTTCGAAAGGGGTTTTGACGCTCGTAGTCAGTTATTCACTGATACAGACATCTTTTTCCCAATGTGAGTCAGTGTGGAAAAGTCTTTCTGGGCCAGTGTCATCACGTGACCGACCCAGATGGTGTAATTCCGTTTTTGCCCACTATGTAAAATTGCATCAGAGCCTGGCACAATTCCAGGGGGCTTGTCTTCCCAGAAGTACACCCACATCTTCAGTTACCACTGACACCACTGATCGTAACAGTTTTAGCGAATCTGCATGTGTTTTGTAAGTGCTAAACAAATGACTGGATAAGATCTGGGTTACACTGCTCGAGCTGTGTGAGAGTTCATTAACTGATGTTTTGATAAAGTTTTGCTGTAATTAAATGTGGACCACCTTTATTTCAATCCATGAAGAATGTTTGGCTTTTTAGATTCTTGCTTTACTGTGAAGGTATGAGAGAAAAACTATTTCGATGTAAGCCACAGTGATTAAGTGATTTACAAATGGTAGTTTTGTGGATGAACTCCTCCTGTAACAGTAGCTGTCACTGTACACACTGGGCTGACACTGGGAGGTGCTGTGCTCCTGTCTCAGGAAGGTCCAGACTGGGTGAAGCTGACAGCGGGGACAAAGTGCACCCAGGAGATGGTCGACATGAACCTTCTGCGCTACGTGCACACAGGTGTGCACGGTGCTAGAACACAGGATTTCTTTGTCTTCTACTTGTTAGATGGAAGGAATCAATCACCTCCACAGCACTTCCACATCTCTGTTAGAGATCTGGAGAAAGGTACTGGAGTTCACTCAGAAATTCTTCATTCGACATGGGTTTGGGTCAGATCGTCTATATGTGAAATGCATGTGACTGCCAGGTCACACTTCCATGCCCTCTGCCTAGCGTCAGCTCATACTGATGGAGTCTCAGTTTAAATGTAGATTTTTTTATTCTCCTGCATCATGATTTCCAGGAAATATTGCCATCTTTGTGAAGCCAGTGAATGTGAGCCGTGGAGACCGTGTGGTCCTCACCACAGATGTGCTGCTGGCCACAGACGGCACTGAGAAGCCAGAGGAGCTTCTGTACATCATCACCAGCCCTCCTGCTCATGGACACATAGAGTACATAAAACATCCCGGACTGACCATCTCCACCTTCAGCCAGATGGACATAGCAGCCAACCTTGTTGCTTACGTGCACGACAACCGAGCCATGGCACCCAAAGAAACCGTCCAGTGAGTCTAGAAGCCATTTTACAACTAAAGATGATGAATTTCCATTAGTATTTCCTACATACCTCAGATCTAATGTTGCTTGGGTGTAAGAAATCCCATTTATGGTGCAGAAGCGAATTCTAAAGTAATCACATGGTATAGTATTTTAAGAGCGGCGCTCAGCATAATCTATGGAACCAAAGGGTGTGGTCAGAAAAAGTTACTCTGTGGCCCCATGTGGCATTATAGGGTCACTCAGTAAGAAAGGTTCAATAAATGTAACAGAATAACCACCTTGTGGTTGTATGCCTATATCCTACAGGACATTCGTTTGAAATTTTGTCATAATTATTGTAAAAATTCTTGAGCTGTGGCCAAAAACATGTTCTGTGAGGTCACAGTGACCTTAACTTTGACCTTCAACCACCGACTTTGAAACAGTTCATAGTTAATGCTGCTTTCATGTGCTCCTTGGAAATATGTATTTACCAGTTCTGAGCACATGAACAGCCCTCCAAAGTTTTAACTACATGTAGAAAATTTCAGTGAAATCTAAGTTTTCGAGTTGTGACGTTTGTGTGATGTTTCAGCGCAGCAGAAATGGCAGAAAGCATGGAAACAATGTCAACAATTGACAGTAGAAATACATATTTCATACTTTTGTTTCTATTAGCTATCAATTACATTTAGTAGTTACAATAATAGTAGTAGTAATAGTTAGTATACTAACATTGAAAACAACGTTATTTTATGACACGGGTTGTAGACTTGACGTCATGAATGCAGGAAAATGGCAGGTAAATGTCGATGTTTGGTCAATGGTAAGGAACGTTTTTATTAATTTATGTATTAAATATAAATTTTTAATCATATGTAAAGTGTAATATGGTATTAATGTTAACTGCTGTCGATGCAGAGTTACCTTGATTAAATATAAAAATCTATAAAAATATAATACATAAATAAAATATATTAAACAATAAAATAACATATAAAAATGTGAATAAAGTGGAAGCAGCTCGCCCGCATGGAGGCATAAAAACTGCTTTTCTTTTCGGCAGTGCAAGTTTATCTGCACCTAAAGTAATTCAACATTCTTCAAAAAAGCACACAGTACTCCTCACATGCTAGCCAAGGATCGACATCCCGTCCCGCACTTTTCATAAACTGAAGTAATGAGGGACCACGTTTAACAACAACAGAGCGTACATTGGAGCTCTGCAGAGTTCAAACACAAAGCAGGTTACTCAATTGTGTGTAAGACTGTTTGAACGAGAATGTTTGAAATCACTGACATTGTTGAAAGTTTGTGGAACCTGGATTGACAGAAGAACCATCTCCTGAGCGATTTGGTCCCAAGGAAACAAAAGCAGCCTTCAGTGAATTTCCATTCATCTGTTTCCATGTGCATTTTGAAACAAATTGTTTAAAAAAAGTGAAAATCGTATAAAAAGTTTTTACACTCTAAAATGAAATGGAAACAGATGTCATGAAGGAATAGTGATAGAAATAAACTATGCTGCTTCATTTTTGTTCCTCACTGTCAAGAATCAATATCATGCTGTTTAAAATATGATTTATCATTGAAATTTAAAACCTAAACTGAAAAAGGAAATATTGGCCGATTTGAATTTGAAAAAGTTGTATTGGCACTGAAATAAAGATTTGGTATAAAAAAGTGACACTGAAAAATAAGATGTAGTCATTAGAAAAATAATGTTACAATCTTTTCATCGTGTTTAGTTATTTTATGAATTATGAAGTGTTTTTCGATTTCATAGCTTCATAGCTGTGCCACATATTAAACAATCATTGCATTTTTGTATTTATGCTCAGGTTAAATAATATTTGTGCTCTTTTTAAATATTCATGCTCTTTAAAAAAGTTAAATATTGGCAATAATTGTTAAATTATTTTTAATCTAACTATGAATTCCAAGTAAAATCAATCAGTGTTAATGACTCACAATCATAAACCCCACAATGAGTCACTGAATCACTTAATCTACTACTTGTATGAATAAACTCAAATCATGGCTCATTCATTTGAATTATTTCATTTACTCTGGAATATATCTTACAAAAATTTGTAAACAAACAAAATCTTACAATCATCTCAGATCAACCACAGATTACAGAGTAGAACGCCGAAGTGAACAATCACAGTCACATCGCAGCGCCGACGCACAAATCACAGAAATAAAACCACATGAATGTTTGACTGAATGAATGAACAGATCGTTGCCGATGCTCGCGCATGATATAAACACTTAAGTTGGAGCCAGGTATTATTTACTTTACTATTACACATATAATATCATTTACATATCTACAGCGTCTGTGGTCATCTGAGCATTGATGCAAACTGTCCTCGAACCTGTTTGTCTTTGCAGGGGACAAATAAGGGAAGCCCACATGCACAGCTGATATTAATAACAATAGAGTGAAGCAGTGTCTCTCATTCTCTACCTGCATCCCCAGGAGCCTGAGTTACAACAAAGGAAGAAAAGAATGAAAAAGAAAACAAGAGTCTTTTAGTTTATGGCTTAACACTCACTGAAGAGACAAAATCACAATTAAAACTATGTGTCACAATAAGTTTTTGTGAAGTTCCTGCTTTGTATACGGGCTGATGGAGGAAAATAAGATAGTGCTTAAAAAAACAAACATTAAAACAAGCTTGAGCTCTTTAACTTTTTTTTTTTTTTTTTGAATTTCATCTAAATCAAACATGTATGAGCAGCAGGTTGTAAACAAGCATACTGTGTGAACGTGACTGAGGCTGATGCAGGGTAGCCGACATTACTTTTGCCCTGGCAAACTTTGGTTTGACAAATTTTGACAAACTGACAAATTTTAATCTTAAACCACTGATTCATCACAGAATCTACGCTCCTGCCCATCCTCACCAGGTTTCTAGTTCAAGAGGTCTTGTCATTTGCTGTCCCACACCTTCCCAGAGCTTTCAGACATTTTGGATCTGATCACAAACTAAAACAAGATGTGCACGTAGGTGGAGCTCCCTGAAGATGAGTGACAGATGAGAAATAAACTGTATCTACTCAGGAAGCAAGAGGAACATTTTATATGTTTTTATTAGGTGTGGTTGCCTGTCTCACCAGCTCTCAGTTGTGCATTTTTTGTACTCTTATTAATATCACAAAGGTTGGAGTGTTAGCAGCACTGTGAATGAGGGATTTAGAAAATGTTGGAGTAGCTGTGCTTGTGATAAATGGATCCCATTTGTTCAGACAGACTAACAGCCAGTGTGTTGCATGTCTTTGCAGGTTTGTTGTCAGTAACGGTAAAAGCAGCCGAAATGGAAGCTTTGAGATCACAGTGGAAATGGTGGACCGCGTCCTGCCGTTTCTGTCCTCCAACAAAGGCCTCACAGTCCCTCAGGGCTCCACCATGATCCTGGGTCCTGACTATCTGGCCATGTCTGACCCTGACACTCCTCACAGCGCCCTGACCTTTGTCCTCCTGCAGCCTCCACAGTATGGCAGGCTGCTGTCCGGCGGCAACACGCTGACTGCTGGCTCCACCTTCACTCAGAGAGACATACAGGAGCTGGAGGTAATGTACAGACATGATGGGGGACCATCGCAGATCGACAGATTCGCCTTCACTGCCTCTGACAGCTCCAATCGGGGCTTCCTGCTGGACGGGCAGTTACATACCGAGCCTGTTTTCTTCACTATTCAGGTAGGTAATGAAGGCTGTAACAGTTCATTTAGAAGCTCTGTGGTTGTGTCACAAACTCTCCAGAAACTTCAGCTGGTCACAGCCCACTAGTACGGCTGATAAAGGATGTACCCTGGAGATCCAAGATCTGCCAGCCAATACGAAGAGAGTACAATACTGCGGTGTGATGCGTCATTTTCTTCTATAAGAAATGTATTTAAACCATGGCTGTCAAAATAAGGTGTACATTTTGATAAATTAATCACGGGAAAAAGGACGTGTTAAAAAAATGAAAGCTGCTTAATTGCGTTCTGTGGTGTGCTTTGACCTGGTGCCTCACTGAAGGCCACAGTGGCTTTGTAACATGAGTTTTCATACCATCAGAGTACTTCAAGCCTGAAATATCACTCCAAAGCAAAGCAAAGCATTTAGCAGCGAACCCGGAGTTCTGAGTTTGCACAGCCTCTGATGCTTGCACTAGCAGCCAGCCTCGTCAAGCCACTCTGTTTTGATCATTATCTTGACTCTATGTCAACTTCTACGTCAGTTTAAAAGTCCCTCTCTGTCACAGAGATGAGGAAATACAAAGATGTCTGTTCTACTCAAACTTCCCCGCTTCAGTTTCAAATAAATGTCCTTTGACAACTGTTTGTTGATAGAATCCCATAAGTTGTTGACACAAGGCATATATTTTGAAATATTTGCAGGACTGTGTTGTAACAAAACAAAGAAGATGAACTTATCTCTTATTTTTTAGTTTTCCAGGTGGAATTGAATAATTAAATGAACGCATGATACACAGACCCAATTACAGTTTGTGTGATTTGTGCTCTGGTGTGTCGGTGTAAAATTATGAATCCAACATTTTACAAAATGAATTTGTTTTTATCATTTGTGCTACATCACATCATTTCAAAGTCCAAACTACTTCACTTTAGTAACTAATCTGTTTTACTAACAAACCATGTGCATGATTTCAGATAAAGTCTTTGGATAAGTCATGTCCTGAGATCGTGAAGCTGCTTCCTCTTTGGAAAGTAGAGCTTTTAGGCGACGGTCGATACGGGATCTTTGTGTCATCTCATGAGCTGAAGGCCACAGACAGCGACAGCAGAGAAGAAGAGCTGATATTCAGCATCACTCGCCAGCCCTACTTTGGTTACCTAGAAAACATCACTACAGGTCAGGACATATGTCTTTTTAGGTTATTGATTTATTCATTTTTATTATTCTTCATTCTTTACAAGTTATTCCAACAATGAACCCAGACCACCCCACCACCTCTTCCAAGGTTGAGGAATAATAACAAATATGACAACCACATAACAACACATATCAGTTAATAAAAAGCACAACGGAGAAAAAAGGGATATAAATACACTGAAAATAAAATACGTAATAATAATTTAAAATAAAATTTTAAAAAATGAAGAGAGAGGAAAATCAATACGTATTGGTCGTATTGGTCGCTGTAGTGTGTAGTAAGCTTATTTCTTATTAAGTTTTTCCAGGACACACATTTTATTTCTATCTGAACCACAATGTAGCCTTGAATAAAAAAACAAGTCTGTGTGCTCCTGCAGGTGGTTTTGTTCCACAGCGCTTCTCTCAGGTGGAGCTCAACAGGAGAACTATTGCCTACATCATAAACACAGACAGGGAGTCTCTGTCAGACAGCCTGGAGTTCACCGTGTCTGATCCTTTAGGAAACACTGGACCTGCTCACATGTAAGGAAAGCACTGTGCTGATGTACTGATGTCTTTTTGAATTTACTGTCTAATCTGCAGCATCTTATCTTGTAGACTTAAGTTGAGCTGGTCCAGCGTGGAGCTATCTCAGCCTGAGTACTCTGTGTGTGAGGATCAGGGGACGCTCTCGCTGGGCATCATCCGAGCAGGAAACCTGGCAGAGTCTTCATACATCACTGTCAAGGTCTGCACGTCATTTGGTATTAAAAGTGAGACACTGCTATAACCCAGTTTATAAGTGCATTTAAGTCATCACTTATCAGTGTTTCTGTGTCATGTTTTATTGTCGTAGGTGAAGGAGGTGACTGCAACAGCTGGAAAAGACTTCCTCATAAGCCCTTCATCTCTCATCCAGTTTGATCCAGGTATGTGTTCAATCTTAGACTGTATTATAAAGATGGACTACATGCCCCCACTTACCCCCGGTATGCTGAAGTGAGGTTAAAATATCCAAGATACAGGCACTGCCATCTTGTGCTGGTGACATCATTCAAAGCCAGAGTATGTGCAGTAGCTCCGCAGTTTGGGATTCTGGACAAAACACCCATTTGACCAGTCCCAAGCAGCCCCATAGAATGTGAAGGCATGATAGGCTGTCACAGCTGTCAATCACAGTGGAAAATCCCCTTTTTATAGAATTGAAAAAAACAATTAAAACTGAACTTCTCATAGATGATCACTTGAACAATCATCAGGCTGAGGAGAACTACCTTCAGTGACAGCTGAGCTGTCATGTTGTCCATATATACAGTCTATGCTCAGGTTGGGCTTGTACAGAAACTGTGCAGGTTCACGTAGGGTCATGCTGGATTTTTTGGGCCAGATTAGAGCACTAGCCGGTGGCACCTTGCATGATAACCTTGGTCAAATCCGGCAGGTCAGCATCCACTGGGAGAAGGTAAAAGGTCATCAATCTGGCGTAAGTGAATGACCAGAGAAAGATCAAGGAGCACAAGCACATCTGACAGCGGAAACCATCTCTGAACAGAGTTTACCTCCTCTTTGGCAAAAGAAGTTCTTGTCCAACTTTTTTCCCTCTGTTTCGCATGTCACTGAACGATATGGAAGTACATTTGTGAGTTCCACTACAAACTTATATAAGCACAGTTCATTTCAGGAATGCAGCTACATCTGTGGTACAAAAGTTCCAATTATTGAGACATGCTGCAGGTACTCTTGTTTGTGTTGATGCAGGAGTGTCAAAGAAGAGCTGGCAAACTGAGATAATTCAGGATCACCTGGAGGAGGCTGAGGAGGTGTTTAAGGTGCTGCTGGTCTCCCCGGAAGGCACGGTGATTGGCAGCATCAACGAGACTCGAGTCACCATCAGGGACTCTGGACAAGGTAAATGTCAACACAAGTTGTGTACTTAAATATAAATATAATAAATAAAATATTATCGGATACTTGCTGCACATCATCCTTTTTACATGGCTTCTTACTCATAAAACATTTTATATTGAATATAAATGTAAAAGCATGTGACTGCATGTAATATTCTGTGTAGCCCTACCACCATAGTATAGTATTTTGGTTAAGAGATGTTGCCAGTAATTCATAAAAAACTCAAGGGTATTTGTCCAAAGTTACTAAAATGACTGTGACGCACTACAGGAGAGCTCAGGCTGAACCAGGATCAGGAGGCTCCTGTTCTTGGAGGAAAAGAGATCCGGTCAGACACGTACCCTCAGCATGGATCCATTCGACTCGAGAAACTACCCCTCAGCACTGAATCAGTGATCTTGACGCGTGGAGACAGCATCTCCAGGCCTCGTGCAGATGTCCCAAAAAAGAAACTCAAAGTCATAAGCAACCCAAAGACTGTAAGTACCTGTTTCTAAAGTTCAACACTGGACTTGGCTGTATCCAAGCTGAAATTTAGTTTAAAACTATTTATGAACTATTACTGTTTAATCTTTCAGATTGCACCTTCATCGGTTTTCCACAACGGGACAGACACAGTGTATACGGTAAGCAGCTGACACTGACTGACCTTTCAAAGCCTCTGGAAACCCAAATCACCAAAAACTTTCTTTATGTGTCATTTGGGCTCTTACATGCATAACAAAAAGCATCAAAACAATCAGAAAATAGCCTCAATCCAAATTTGGAATATTTCATTTTAGTTTTTTCACAGTTTTCTGAAGCTGGGTTTATCTGGTTGTTGTTATCCCTGGTCTGTATCATGCTGTCTGGTTAAAGCAAATCAAACAGTCAAAGTCAGCTGTCAGTTGATACAACTTTTTTTTTTAAAGAATATTGTTTTGGGCTTTTTGCCGTTATTTGACAGGACATTTCAAGCATGTTAATTTCATGGATTCATGATTCATTTCATGGAGAAACAGAAAGCTCTGTGGCTTCCAACAACAGCTCTCAATTTTAGTGCAGAGCATCAGATTGGATTTAGGAATGCAGCCAGAGTCAGAGGGCTGAACAGATAGAGCTGTACCACTCCGACTCTGCTTTGCTCCATGGTTGTCATCTGGGAGATGAGAGACATTTGGAAAAAAAGTGGGATCCAAGGAGATGTCAATCAAAACATGATCTGCCACACCCACACATTCTGGAGAAATGCTGTTATCCTCAAAATGACCTGTTTGCAACTCGGTTTTCTGATTGTTGGAAACATTAAGTATCTACAAAAAGCTCAGCTTTGATATAATATATGCATTCTAACTGTTTCAAGCCGCATTTACAAAAGTGTTAAAGTCACAAAAGTCTTCATTTCTGTTGTCCTTTTTATTCCAGTATCACGGCATCATGCAAATGCAAGTAGAGGACGACACCTCCCCATCAACGAAAGGCAGGAAGGCAAACATCCGTGTGACTAGCAGGGGAGCACAGCAGCAGCTGCCAGCTGTGCTTACTAGGTCAAAGGCAGATCCTCAAGAAAAGACCTTAAAATCTCACAAAACAGCACCAACAAAAGCACATGTAAGTACAAGTGATACTGATCCTTTTCTGCTTCCTGGGAAAGTTAGTGTCATATTGAGTTGACAAAGAATAAATCTCCTTTGCTAGAATCTTCAGCTTTGTTATCAGGGACATGTAGAGTTGCATGATAATCAAACTAAAGGCCATTTTGTGTCACTTGATATTGTGTTTATGGTAGCCTTTTTTTTTGGAATGGATGGATTCTTTTGTTTTTGCCCTGACCAACCAGCAGTGGTGGAAAAAGCACCCAAAAGCCATACTTGACAGACATCTGACCAGAAAATGATTTTGGTGGAAGTTAAAGTCACTTATTAGAATATTACTTGAGTAAGAGTCTTAAAGAATCTAAAATATACTGTACTTAAGTATCAAAAGTGTTCATCGTTTTACCTTTGGAACCAAACATAACACCTATGAGCGGGTACCTAGATCTTAGATCTGTGTAGCATATTCAACACAGACAGTACACTTTCATGTTGGTGGGGTTGTTGTCACTTGCTGCTCTTTCTAGCAGCACGCTTTATTTCTGCACCTTGTTTATCCTCCACAGAACAGAGCCACATGGTGACATTGATGGAACAAAAAAGAGCAGGAAATTGATTTAAAACATTTAAAGGCATGAGGATCAACTTATTACTAAGTGTCATCTAAGAGAGACATTAAAAACAGATGGAGTGGTAAAAGTTAAGGTGTGTTGATGGATTCACATCGTCATCTCATGACACAACATTACAAGTGAACGTTTCATCTTAAAAGTTGCTGACAGTCGGCCCAGTAAATTAAATTATTCTTTCTTAGTCTCCAGCTGGTGCTAGAGGCTGCAAACATCCTTTCATTTTGTGGTTAGAGTTTACTAACGTATGAAAAACTTGTCACAGTATAAACAGTGATTAAATCAGCTACAGATTTAAAGGTCTGGAATCAGGCTAGAATTGTCAGTTTTTGTTGCGAACTGTTTTAGAACATGGAAAAATCCACTATTCAGTCTAATAATCTTCTCAAATAAAAAGTATATAAGTACAACAGCTATTGTCTTGTAGTCCAGTAGGGGACATACATAAACAAACTCTCTCCCATTATATGCCCTGTGTTCCCATTAGTAAACTAGGCTAATGTTCTCTTTGCTTACACAAAAGGAAAGGAAACTGGGAAGTAATGCGAAGAATATATGATTACCACATTATAGATGGTAAAATTCTGGATAAAGGTGAGGCTGCTCGGTGGCCAAAGCAGCCACTTTAAAGCCAACATTTCACTAGGTGACCACCGTGAATGGAAGGATGCTGATTCTATGATTAATTTAGGATCAGGTTACATGGGTTGTGTTTGATTTAAATCAGATGATCTATTGTGTGCATCTCTAGATGGATCATTACAATTATGGAATGTTTTACTATCTAAGGGAAAATGTTGCACTTTGCCTCATAAATATAATGCCTCTTGCTTGTTCCAAATTTCCCATGCCCTATTTACAGGGTTAAGGGGTTAAAAGCATATTGCATTCCAATTAAAGAAAGACTAAACAAATTTTCCTGTGAATGTCTACGGCCCATAGACTACAGATGATAACTCCATACCCAAGCCCTGTGTGCCAGAGCTGATGGGACTTCTGCATTTTAACCAGACTACCAATCAGCTCTTTCACTGCAACGGTGTCTCCTGGAAACCCTGGGCACCAACTGATCAGGTATTACAGCTTTATAATGAAGGAACCTACTTGTAATATGCTTGTACTAGCTTCTTTGTATCTCTGCGAATGACATGTCTGCACTTGGCAATATTTTTCAAATAATATAATATTGTTTTAATTTTTTTCTTTATGTACAGCTAAAGACTTTGATTATATTTACTTGTAACCCCCAAATTTCCAGCTTGAGCTGTAGTTTGCTCAGATAGTGAGGTAAATTTCTGGGGAATTGAGTGTCATCAGCATAGTGATGAATTCATTATGTCTTCATGAATGATCCCTGTACATTTTAACATCTAATCACTAAGATGGTATGGATCTAGGATACAACCTAACATATTTCCACATGGAATGTTTGTAAATGATACATTTGGAGAGAATTTTCTCTGTGCTTGACAAAACATTGATTGACCTCTGAAATTAATTCTTAAAAAA
>NC_056485.1:1530064-1567797 GCF_008729295.1 Plectropomus leopardus | reverse complement strand
TATAGTGTGTGTTTTGTTACATCCTGAACTATTAAATTAATATTGTATTGCTTAGGCAACAGTGAATATGTGGCCATGCCAGTAAAACTAATTTCAATTTGTAGTAATGGTCTGGGGAAAATGACAAAGATATCAATCACATCCATTTAGCAAATAGATCACTAGAAACTCGCAACATGACCCTCTAAATAGTGTTACATAAACAAACCTCTAACTTTTGTTTTGAAACTCACAAGCGGAAGCGGGTTATTAACGCGCGTGTAACTTGACGCTGGTCCACTACCTGTCAAACAGTTCTCGGTGTTTTAGCGAAATGCCGGTCGGCTCCAGCCTCATAGGGACAAAGACTCCCGGTCCTCTCCGAGCCCTTAACCGGGACCTATATTTAACCGTGACCCTGCCGTAAAGGACCGAACACCGGCACTCATGACGTCCTGCTCTCAGTCTCAGGGGATTTACTCTTCTCTGCGGCGCCCTGAATTGTAACGGAATGGGAGCTGAATGAATTCAAAGTCGGACGTGGATCCAGGCTGATGGACGCGGGACAACAGGACGGATAGAAGCCTGCAGTAGCCTGATATAGGCTGATCGCCGGCATGACCTACATACCACACAGCTTAAAGCAGCGTCTTCGGGGCATCTCTGCTCTGTGATACATTACTGACGTCCTGTTCAACCTTGTACTACAGCAATAAGTGACCTTCAGTTTCAATTTGCTGCTGCAGAACAACAAGACATGTGAATGTTTATATGACTGAAGGAAGCGTCATCCATGCAGAGCACGACCGATGCAAAATAAGGGACAACATAAAGAGCTTGAAGAGCATTGCATTCTGGATGTTCTGCTGAGTGAGAGGTCAAGAGGAATCCAAATGAAAAAAATAATCAAGCAGGTGGCTCGAGGATTCTGAATACTACACTGCTGGGAGAGGGATCTCTCCTCATCATCTTTTGTCTAGTGAAAGGATTTTTTTTAATTCTTTTTTGTTTTCTTTGAAGGATTTTTTCCATATCTGCTGTGAGGGTCCAAGGACAGAGGGATGTCATATGCTGTAAAGCACTTTGAGGCAAACTGTGATCCGTGATATTGGGCTTTATAAATAAAATTGACTTGACTGACCATTTTCCCTTGGAGTATATAGCGGCTACGCTCTTTGAATTAGCCTACAGCTCAGAGGCCCACAGTGGAGCTGGGATCAAAGGTCCAAAAAAGAGCACGGCTGGAAGGTCTTTGCATGCCAGAGCAGCCTGCAGATGCCTTATCTACTCATAAGCACGAGATTGTATGGTGATCACTAGTTGTGCTGTGATCAGCAACAAAGTCAACAGCCAAGCAATAAAAACTGAAGTGCTGTGCAGGAATTCAAGAAGTTATTTTTGGCTGTCAGCAACATCGCCATTATGCTTCTGAAATGTGGTCAACCATTACCTCTTCTAAAGCACACTGATGTGCCACCTAGGGTCATAGAAAACTTTATCCTGACTGGTTACCGCTTCCCAAATTACAGCCTGAAGGATTGCTTACTATCAGCATTCAGGCCCACCAATGAAACCGGCAACTTCTGGACACACTTCCTCCCAGTTTTCATATTTTCTTACTATTTTGTGGAAGTGTTTGGTTGGGAAGGTGCGCCACATGGTGATGCCCCGTTCTTCTATCCATTGTGGAACTACTATATTGGGGTGTTCTGTCTGTTAATGGCTAGCAGCATGGCTCACCTGCTCAACTCAATGTCCCTGGTGGTAAGAGAAGTTTGCTTCTTTGTAGATTACGGCACTATCAGCTCATACACTGTTGGCTCATCTTTAGCGTACTACTACTACATCCACCCCCGGGCAGGGATAGTGGAGACAGGAGGCCATAATAGCTCCCACATGGACTTGAAAGATGAACCTGAAGGATCTCTTACATCGGCCCATGCAATTCCAGATTTCAGTGTGTTCTTTGAGACCTTCTACATCCCCAGCGCATGTGTTGTCGCAATCATCTGTGTCTTATCTTGCTGCAATACTCGCCAAAGGTGGAGGAAGCATCGATATGTCATCCGAACCCTTGTTTTCCTCCTTCCGTTCCTCGTCTCTTCCACGCCGGTGTTCTACCGCCTGCTGACCAGATCGCCTTATTCCACCTCCTCCTCGTCATTTGCAGCTTCCACCTCCACGGCCACCTTCTTCTATCGCCACTGCATGTGGCTGCTAGTGTCAGCCGTCTTCAACATCAGCAAGTTCCCTGAGCGGCTAGCCCCAGGCCGCTTTGACATCTGGGGGCACAGCCACCAGTGGTTCCACTGTTGCACCTTTTTGTCCATCCTGGATGAACTCCACATGATCAAGACCGAGGTCAGGGCAATCCTACTCAGCCCGACTCTGCTGCTGCCCCCTGCCTCCATCTCCCATCTTCCTGGACCTACTATCGCTTCTACCTACGGGGTCATGTTCCTCCTCCAGACCACCATCATCTCCATCATCGTGTGGTTCTCCTGGTGCGCTAACTGCATATATGGCCCCCAGAGAGACCAGCTGGCAAAGCAACAACACAAGAAACACCTGAAATGCCACTGACCACAAAGAAATCTTGTTTTTATCATCCTAACTGTGAAGGAAGATTTGCACATGCATTAAGAGCCATGCCACAAAGAAGAGCGCACAACTATAACAATATTTTCCTGCTGATTTCATGTCCCTCATGTGTTCCAACCCCTTCGAGAGCATTTTTCAAGCTTTCATAAGCGGAAATTGGGGACAACAGGAGATGAAAGGATTATATTCTGAGCTCACCACAGGGTGGCTGTCTGGTTGAGTGGATATTGAAAGACCTTGCCAGTACTTTCCCCTGAGCTGCTCCAGCATGTTCCAACAGGATGTCTGAGCAGTGGCGATAATAACTACCTCTAGGGACTGCACACTTGAGGACACAGGAAAGGTGTTGGTACCCAGGAGAGCATGTTCCGTAAAACATTTGGCTGATGTGGTTCAAACGTCAGTGTGACCACTGGTTGATGTGCAGTCTGCTGTGAAGTAGTTCCTCCTGTTGCACTTCCTATTTCTCAGAACCAAAACATCATCTTTTGAAAATTCTCTGCTACGGTCGCAGCTGTCACTATTGTTTGCCTGAATCTTTTTCTGGCCTTTGTTAACCACACCTCTTCTTCTTCTGACTTGCTCGAACGCTCACTCGCAGTCTCATTTCCTCTGTCTTCAAGTGACCCTTGCAGCAGGAAGTGCATTGGCCTTGTCAAAGCAGCAGAAGAAGCTGAGGGTTCATATCAGTCATACAGCAAAGCACTTTCTGGAAGCAAACTCACCCTGCAATGCTCGCTTTGAAGCATATAATAACGTCCTGCTGACATGTTCTGTTGGATACTTGGGTTACATTGATGTGAAATGTATCCCCGGTGTAGTGAATGAATCTGCTGTATGAATGGTTTTTATGACACTGTAACACACAGATTATGTTCATGCTGCTTAAAGTACTTAAACTCAGATTAAATTTCATGTTAATCGGACTTTTTCTAACCAGTAGAAAAAGCGCACTGGACCTGCTACATGTACTGTACATACTTTACTTTTTACTGAAAGAGCACGTCTGTCATTCAAAAAAATATTCAAGCAGCAGCCTAAATTTAACCCTTGAAAACCTGAGAAAATTGCCTTGTTTTCTTTCAAAAACATGAGGAAGGAGGCAATCAGCATCTAAAGAAAATATGACCCAAAAATTTGCAAAAAAAATCGTAAAAAATAATATATAATATAAAATAACCTTAAAATCAGTAACAAAAACAAAAAAAAAGGAAAAAAAGAAGGCAAATGGCTTAGAAAAAGTGCTTTATGTAACATAATTTTAGATATGTAATTATGGTAATTATAAATATAGTTTTTCACTAGCTTTCTTTAAAATTATTTTCTATTTCATTTTAAAAAAAATTTGTCGAACATCTCTTACCAAATTATTCATTGCCTCATTCCCCATGTTTTAGACAGAAATATGAAGGGCGTCTGTGAGCAGCACAAGAAAATGATATTGCTCCAGCTTTTAAAGGGTTAAAGCATGCATTGTGAACATAGATGGAATGAGGACGAAGAAAACCAGAGGGTGCTTTAAATATGTCATGTGATGTACAGCCACCTCACTGAAACAAAGCCATACTTTAGAAGACTGAGATGAAATATTGGTAATATTGTACTGTTGTACCACATCATCAGGAACTTCCTGGATGGATTTGCACTTGACAGATAGATCAGGTTAATATTTCACCTAGCAGTTTGTACCTGTCATGTATTATCATTTCATTTAAGTCACGGAGCTAAGCATCTGTTTGTCTACAACAAATATGCACACACACTTGTTTAAAGAACCCAGAGGGGCTTTTAACAGCACATACGGCTATCCTGAAGGTACTTCTGTAATATTCAGTGATTCTGGTACAGTGTCCCTGAAGTGCCAGTAAATAAGTCTATTTAATGTTGGGCACACATTATAAAGACTATGTAATATTTCCTAATTTGTACAATGTCAACCAAATTTAAAAACTATTATTATTTAGTATTTCCCATAGAGTTAGAATGTATGTGTGGTGGTAGCTGACAATGAGGGGTTGGGGTGTGACGACAACAACAAACTTTTTTTTTGCATTTTAAATACATGTTTGTATCATTCTGTGTCCCCTTACAAACTTCAAATGTTTTTGCGGTCCGTTAACGCAGGGTGTGCAGAGCTCTCCATGAGTGCTTTTCTTCCTCAGCAGCAGTTTGTGACTTGTGGGGTGGATGATTGATCTGTCAGTCCCTTCACAGCTGATCTGATTAGACAGACGGATGACAGGAGCACCTGCTGTAAGGGAATGCCGATGCTTAGACCACGCAGAATGAACAGTTACGTTTCTTTTTTCAATGCACCCAACGTTTTGATGCTTCATCTGTACCCAGAGCACACTCTGTGCTTCAACAGTGGGTTGCAATGAATACAGAACAGTATATATTCTTCAACAGAGCTCCTAATGAGCGTTCCAGCTCCAAAGCAGGAAGAGTATGTATTTGACTGTAGGGTCATATCATGATAACCTATGTAGAAGTCTGCCATCCTGTCTTTCTTAATTTGTTTCCATAGAGTCCTGCTCCCTGACGCGCCAGTAGCTACACCGTCTGACACATACTGATGTCAATGATAAGCCTTATGATTTGTTTTTAAGTCTGACAAAACCCTTGTTCTGCTGTCTGACAGTTTTCACCATTTTTGTTTCTGCTGGGTCACATTTAGTTGATTCAGTCTGTCTTAGACAAAAATCTGTTCGGAGGGTTCAAGAGCCCACCGGCTGAAGTGTCCATGAACATGACACTTGGTGCTGCTGTATACCCGATTAGGGAAAATAGCATTTCAATAGAGAATTTAAAAAATATATTTCTTTTTTGTTTGCACACTGAAAATGGACCAGGCCTATCAGCACTTGGACAAAAATTAATGTGTGTTTTCTCTGTGTATTTTCATGTTCTTGTGTCATGTCCTCAATGACCGTGTCCTGTCTTACTCGCATGTCACATTTCCATGTTGATAACTCTTGTTGTTCACCGTCTAATTTCAGAAATGTTGTAAAAAATGAGTAGTCAAAAGCTGAGTTGTTAATTATGTACAACACTGGAATGAGTACATAAGGACCATATGGAATGGTTGTGATAATCATGCTGTAAAGCTTCTTTAAAGCTCCTCAACACGTTCCTTTAAGGGTCGACACTGCAGTACTGTATTATTTAAGCACATTTCAGGTTATGCTTTCTAATGAACAGCTAGAGATTCATCAGGTAAAGATGCATCTGATGTTGAAGCGATGTCTCTACCTCAATAGAGCATGTGTGTCACTCTTGTCACTGAGAAGAACATCGTAGAAACAGTGTTGTGTGCTGAAACATGTTGTTCACTCACCTTTCTTAACTGTGGGTGCTGCACATGAATCTGTTCATTTTAAAGTTCAGTATGCGAATGTTAGACTCACACACTGCTGTATCTTACCCAGTCAAGTACTCAGGCATATCTGAGGAACGACACTAATACATAATCTACACATGCATTTAAAGGGTCTGTACGTGACATTCAGAGCATTAACCCTTTAAAACCTGAGAAAATTGGCTTTATTACCTTTAAAAACATGGGAGGAAGGCAATGAGCAAGGAAAAGAAATGAACCAAAAACAAGCAAGAAATTTACAAAAAAAAAAAAAATTTTAAAAAGTGCATGAAAATTACCTAAAACTTCAAAGGAAATGACCTCAAAAGTGCTCAAAATGATAATTCTGTAATATAATTTTAAATATGTAATTATGATAAAAAGCTAAAAAATATAGTTTCTCTGTAGTTTTTTTCTTTTTTTCCCTAGACTATCTTCTTTGACTCTTTAAAAAAATTCTGAATCTACTAATTTCTTGCAATTTGTGGAACACATCTTATCAACTTGCAAATTTGTATTTGTGCCATGTCTTTAAAAGAAATCACACCGATGTGCTCAGAGTTCAAGGGTTTAAATAAGGGGGAAAGGCGTCTGAAAGCAGCACAAGAATATTGATGCCACTCCAAGTTCCATTAATACAGCAGCAAACAGCTATCTGCTTTGTAAAGATATGGTGGAGTCATGAGCAGAGAATGAAGTAACGCTCTGTGTGTGTGTTTCAATTTGAGCTTCTCTGTGGTTTGTTTTGGCCAGCCATTCTGGCCCCACATGCATATTAGACATGTGTGTATCACAGGGGCTAGCTTATTGCTGCTGCTTTGCACTGCACGCATACAGCTTATAGCAGGACGGCAGTGTCGCAGAAACTTGACGCTCACCCTCTTGTTCCACACCACTTCAACACTTTCAGCAATGTCAGCACTGTTGATGTTGTTTAGCGCTGTTTGTGGAGTTAGCACTGTTAGCTGCTAGCTGCCAGCTCAGCCACCTCCAACTTTAGAACTGTGTGTGGACAACTCATATGCTCTGAATTTCATATACTCCCTTTAAATGATGAAATACTAAAAGGTGGATATTAAATTTAGAATATGCGTGTTAATGCTGAATAAGGGACAGCTCACCTCCATTTATGTTCACTGATGTATTTAATAGCACCAATATGGATGATATGAGTTTTACCTAATAAATTATATAAAAAATCATTGTCAGTGTTGCAGTTGATTTCTTGTACTGTGTAGAGAAATATCACAAGCTAACTTTGGATCTAGTCTTTGCTTAGTTTTTGTTCAGCCATACCAACTACCCTGAATTCTATTTGTTCCAGAGTGAACATATCTGGATTGCTATAAAGTTTGGTTCAGCCATTCATGATCCCCAGAGGACGAACTGATAAATCTTACATGAGTTTGATCGAGTGCTTCAAGTCAAAATTTTGACTTGTACAAACAGCTGTCTCGGTAAAACATTAGCATGGAAACATGAACTATGGTTGTCAAGGTATACGATAATATAATGATGTATACATGGTAACATGCAAAATGTTACACTTACAACACAACTAAACTATTGAGCTCCCAAAGTTAAATATATCTTAATTTTTTGTAATAATTTTGGGTGTTAAGCAGCTTGGGGCAATCTATGTTTCGCAACAAACACATGGTGGATATTTGTACTAATTTTAGATGAACAAAAAAAATTATATTCCTGTCAGAGTGGACAAAACTGTAAAAATACCATTTTATTTTGGGAAACTTTTTTTTTCACTCATTCAGTCAACTGAAAAAAAATACCAAAACTAGACCTGGTGCTCACTAACCCTTAAGCTGCAGACACACTATCTGGCAACCCAATCTATAGCTGCAGGCTGCACATGCTAGATGGATAAATAATCTGTTGTTCAAAAAATAGTTGCAGAACTAACTAAACCCCTGAAAGAAGTCTAGCCCCAAATCCTATTTTGTTGTTTTTACATGACTACATGTTTTAAATTAAAGAATTAACACCCCCATGTTTCCAGTTTTGATGCTAAGCTAGGCTTACCACATCTCAAGCCCTGATGAACATGAGACTGATAATGATCTCATTGATAAAAAAAAATCCTGTGAGGTTACTGCTCTAAATGTTAATGTTCAGCGTGATGACGTGAGTCTCAGATGTTTTAGAATGGCCAGTGTTTTGTTTGTGTGTGCTGAGCAGCAGCCTCTCAGAGCTGCTGAACCTGTACACTACACTCAGACTTTAAGGGTTCAGTGAACTAAAGTCTGTGCTTTGAATAATTCAAATGTTTTCAAATGAGTTGTGTCCATTTGCAAGTCTGCACCCCCCTCAGCTGAGCATGTGTGTGTGTGTGTGTGTGTGTGTGTGTACATGCTGTACGTGTGGTGGCGGGGTCATGCGTGTGGTCAACACGTGCAGCTAGCTTTTTGTGTCAGATTGCACTCCTCCCCCATGGCGACTCTCTCTGTCTCTGTCTGTTTTTTTTCACTGTGACGTCCTGAGCCACAAACAAACGGCTGGAGAAACTCGAGTCACAGAGAGAGGAGCCTCCTGCAGGAGAGCTGTTGCTCAATCAATGACCAACATGTCTCACAGAAACAAAGTCAAGCAAAATCTGGCTGTAATCCAGTAACAAGAATAAATGTAACTGAGTCCAGAATGGCAAGTGATAAAGAATACATGAGGGGGGCAGGAGGAGGAGGACGAGCAAGAGGTGGACGAGGAGGAGGAGGAGGAGGAGGAGGAGGAGGGTCTCATATTTCCATCTTTTCACAATGATCGCCTGCCAGTTTATTGTTCCCCACTCAGTGCTATCACTTTCTCTTTTTATCATGCAGCTGGTTAAGGTGCAATACACAGTCCCAGCTAGCAGGGCACATTCCCACAACATTGGCTAACGTTACCTACAAGTTGCAATAATGTTTTAAAGAAAACAATTTAACCTAATGTTCAAATAACGTTTTAAGGTTAATGTAATGTTAATTTTGCTAATAATGTTTCTTTAAGGTTAAATGCTGACTAAGATGTAACATTTTATCTGCAACATTCTGAGGATGTTTTGAGAGGTGACAGATCATAGAATGTTCTTATTTTATTAAACATTCCCGCAATGTTATATTAGAACAAAGGAAGAACATTCAAAGCAACATTCAGAATATGCTACTGAGGCCTGAGATTACAGACCATATTTTAATAAAAAAATGTAATGTGATGTAATATGTTAATACAAAAACAACAACATTTTTTGATGTTTATAGATATATTACCCTAATTTAAAGAAGAATGTTCTTGGAACTAAAAGAGAACTTGTACCATCGTACCTTTCTAGCTTGGTATCTTTCACCGATGTTTTTCAGAATACCTCTCAGAACTTCATCTAGTAAGCATACATTCTGTGCATTATGAACAGCCGATACATTCTGAGCATATTCAGATCTCTTCAGATGCTGATGGGACACTTAATATTGTAACACCATACCAATAAAACTTCTATTCAGTCAGGACATGCATGAAAAGTTAACTTATACATCTACATCATTTTGTGCCAGAACTGTAATTGTTTTGCTAAAAAGTATCGGATCGCCCCCCCGTCGCAGATTTGGGCCCCCAAGTGTTGACTCCATGGCTACGGCCCTGGTATAAAAGTACATCAGAGACAACACAGACAGCCACAAATTTCTCCTACTCCTGTTTAACAATTGAACTATAAATAGTGATGAGAAAGACTTAGAAATCTTCTTTCTTTTCCAAACTTTTGACAGTTCTTAAAGAGTTTAATCAGGATCAGTGACAGCAGAGTACAAACAACCAGTGGCATATTTTTGGAATTTCAGAGCTTTGAGGACTATTTTAGGCCTCATATTCTCTATTGTACTACAAAAAAGAAATGTAAGCATTCCAGTAGCGGTAATAGTGTTTCAAGTTTAGTGCAGATGACAACATAACACAGTCACAATGGTCCCATCTACAAATAAATACAACAAAAATAGAAACTAAAATCTAAAAACTCTTGAATTGAATGACAAGAAAACTACAAAAAAATAAAATCACAGTTTATTGTGTTTTCAGTAATCTGTGGCTTAATGTATTCACACAGTGGAATTAACATGGAACATTTTTGTCAGTCTTCAAAATGATCATAGGAGAAAAGACACAAGAGCTTTAAAATCAAGAAGATCACATTATGAAGTTATTAAGGCAGTCAATAACATCAACAAGAGCACATTTCACATTCTTTTACATTAAGATGAAAATATTTGTGAATAAAAGAGACAACCTGAAGAGGGGACAGTTTGTGATGGAACCATTACAGTGATACAGCGACTTCATCTGCAGGAGTAACCATGATACTAATACTCTACTCTCAGTCAAGTCACTCTAAATGTCTTTATGATTTATGGGTCTATCAGCACCAGCAATAATAATAAATTATTGCCAACATATTCTCTGTCTACTTCACACATGGTCCCTGCAGCAGCTTCTCCTGAGCTCTCAGTCACACCACAAACCTTCTTCATCACAGTTTGCCCTGTTGCCAAAATATTAACATTTCAACATCAACTTTTTCTGAGCTCTTCAAAGACTTCTCATCTGTATTGGGTTCAGAGCTAAATTGTTTATAAAGTTGATTCTTTTCAACAAAGTCAAGAATATACTGAAAAGGTCAGCTGTGTAAGATTTAGGGGGATATACTGACAGAAATGTAATATAATGTAATAAGTATGCTTTCTTCAGTGTATAATCACATGAAAATAGGAATCTTTGCGTTTTGGTTACCTGAGAGTGACATGTTTATAGTATCTACGAAGAGAGCGGGTTCTCGTCTATGGAGACAGTAATGCTCTACAGTAGGCTAAAATGGACAAACCAAACGCTGGCTCTCGATAGGGACATTTGCATTTTTGTGTTTGCCACCATAGAATGTGACAAGAGCATCTGAAAATCATAATTTTTTAAAAAGCAGAAACTGCTTCACTGAAAGTTTAAATCAGGTGGTCAGTTTGTTTTGAAGAGGAGACCTCTGTGGATAATTCAGCTCCCAGTAAAAACCTCATGAACAATCACCACTGAAGGAATTCTAACCAGGAGCAGTTTCAGCTGCTTGCTATCTACAATCCTCACTTGACGGGTTTCCATTACAGATTTACTGCTGTGATGCCACTATATTCCTCTAAATCTTACACACTGAACCTTTAAATCACAAGGTACAAGGTAGATGTGTTAGTCATTAATGAGTCAAATAAAATTTTGTCCTGAGAGTTGAGGAGTCTCACAACCTGGGGAAAGAAGCTGCTCTGTAGTCTGGTGGTTTTAATCACCCGCTGTAGAGCCTTCCTGTCCTGGGCTGTGCCAAACCATGGCAGTTGGTGATGTTTCCAGTCAGTATGCTTTCTATTGCTCCTCTGAAGAAGTAAACCAGGGTCTTTCTCTGGAATTTAGCCTTCCCAAGTTTCTGTAGGAAGTAGAGCCTTTTCTGTGCTTTTATAACCTGGGTGGTGATGTGTGATGACCAAGATAGATTCTCAGTGATTGTAATTCCAAGGAACCTATAGCTGTTCACCTGCTCCACCTCAGCTCCACTGATGTAGACAGGGGTGTGTGTCTTTGCCTCCTTCTTTCTAAAATCAAAAATCAGCTCCTTGGTTTTACTGACGTTGAGCAGTAGGTTGTTCTCTGTGCAACACTCTGCAAGATTGTTGATTTCCTCCTGATATGAACTCTCGTCGCTGTTTGTAATATGGCTGATGATGGTGGTGTCGTCTGCATACTTCACAATAGAGTTCACCTGATGTCTGGGAGTGCAGTCATGGGTGTACAGTGTGAACAGGAGGGGGCTGAGCACACAGCCCTGGGGGGCTCCGGTGATGAGCACTAATGTAGAGGAGGTGTGACAGCCAATCCCAACTCAGTTGTGGTGACAACATAGTCCTTGTTTTTAAAGAAGACTTTTAGATAATTACACCATGGGTCTTCTTATCATTTCTAACCAGCGATAGGGAGTGTGAGGGCTTTATTGACACGGTTTGTCGTGGCCGCTTGGTCTCAGTCTCAGAGCAAATCTTTAAACAGCTACAGTTGGCTTCTATTTTTATCTCAGCAGAACAGAGCTCTGCATGGCTATGGATAAAGACAAATTTTACACAGATGTTTTCTAGCTTCTCCTCTCTGCATGGGCTGCATATCTTAGCCCATCACTGCCACCTGCTGATCAGTAGAAAACTGTCAAACCATTGGCTGGAATGTAAACTTTATGCTGTTACGTAACCACGCTGAGGCTATGGCGCCTGAAGTAATTGGCTATTTGTATTTTCTGATGTCGGCTCAGATTATAGAGTGAAGGCAACCAGAAGTAAACTGAAAAAAACTACTTCTCAATGACGCACATCTCCACTGCGCACCTTCTGCCCACTGATCCCTATTGTCAGTGAATGCAACTATGAAGAAATGGCATCCCAACAGAATGTTCCCTAATGAAGGTGAAGCCTTCCACCCTGCTGCCATGAAAAATGCAAGCAGTTAGTGTGAGGGACAATATCATTCATGGCTTGGGGCTGATGGTAGTACTCTCTGGAGTATCACTATGTAGTACTCGCTGACAGGGTTTTTCACTACTTTGTGCAGTCGTACCAGTTGGTACCATGTAGGTAGCCAGCTAGAGAGCAGCATCGACATGTTCTCATAACTGAACCAAAAAAAGAGCAAAACTACAGCAATAAGACCCACGCTGTAATAAACTGCAGTAATCCTTTGCCTTGGATTCTTTTTTTGTCACTGTTCTTTAATGGGAAACTGTTGTATGTTCGTACGACTATTAAATGACTTATATTCTCTCTACACTGCAGCAGGTTATAGGTCCCTCTCTCCCTCACCCTTAATAAAGTGCTCTGGGTCACTGGACAGAACTTCCACATAAATAAAATCTATCTCGAAATGAACTGCAGTGTATCCCATGTAATCCAACATTTCTCTTTCCCATAAGAGAGCAGCTGCAACAGATCCACATATGCTCAAACCAACTTAGCATGGAGGCTCTGAATAGTTGCCAACAAGGGGACGTGACAAAGCCTAAGTATTGCCAGTCTGCCAGTGAGAATGGGTTGCAGCAAATGGGACAATACAGTCTTTTTTGTGTGTTCCTTTAAATGCCCGGCTGTCTTTTTGTATCATTCTGTGTCCCCTCTCTAAATTGGGAGTTTTTTGCAGGTCTGTGAACACAGCACGACCAGGGCTCTTCATGAGTTTTGTTTTTTCTCTCTTCAGCAGCAGATGGATAACTGATCTGTTGATCCAATCTGAGCTGATCAGATCAAACTGATGGATGAGAGGAGCAGGCATTTGTGAGTGAAAACAAACTTTTAGATGGTTACGACTATGTTTCACTTTCATTTTTTTGCCTGCTGCTCAGTCTGTGCCCAGAGTATGCTCCGTACTCCGACAATGTGGTACTATAACTGAATGGTATATATATTCCAACAGCGCTCCCAATGAATGATCTAGCTCTTAGAATAGATAATCTGTTCATTGCAGCAGAGAAGTTATCTCTTTGAAAACTAGATTGACGTCAGTCACAAGCATTTAAACCTCTGAAACCTGAGGAAACTGTTTTGTTATTTCTTTTGAAAACATGGCTAAAAAGGCAAAGAGCAGCTTGGCAAGAAACGTCCCACAAATTAGGAAAAGCCGACAAAGAATTGACAAAAAAAGACAGAAAATACATTTAAAGTTAATTATATATTTAAAGATAATTACGTTTTAAGCACTGTTTAAAGCTATTTCCTTTTTTTAAAAACACCTTTTCTTTTCCTTTTTCTCTTTTAATTTTTAGGTAACTTTCTTGTAGCTTTTCACTAATTTGGGAAAATTTCTTTTGATTTGCTCATTACTTTTCTCCCCTGATTTGTAAAGACATTAAGCCAATTTGCCCAGGTTTCAAGGGGTTAATAGTGACTGGCTACCACAAACCAATTAATGAAACCCTAGAATAGTCCATTACTTTCACTGTGCGTGTGACTTGAGCCATCCTGCCGCGCCTGCAGATAAATCTGATGGTCTATTTAAAAGACCAGCAGAAAAGCTGAATTGATTCTATTTACCAGCCAATAAATCATTGCATGTCCACTTCTAACACCTTGAATTAAAATCATCTTGCATATGTTAACTAAATATCCACATCTCGTATATATTCCCCTCAGCTCTGCTATGTAAATCAAAGTAGCAGCATTCTCCAAAATGAGAACATAGGGATAAATATCTGTAAAAGGCTCTCTGCACTAAATGTTGACAACGACTGGATTATTTTTGGACGTTAATCTTCAGTCAACCATGACATGAACTCACTATGATGGCGCCATGTTGAACTGTGGCTGAGAATTAGAGGAATGACGTGTTGCTCTGTGTTGTACTTGGCACGTTAGTTTTCGGACATCTTGCGGATCATGTAGTTGAGGATGCCTCCATGGTGGAAATATGCCAGCTCTACATCGGTGTCGAACCTCATCCGCACTTGGAATGTTTTCCCGGTGTCAAGCTGTGAGGGCAGAGAGACGACACGATGTATCACATGACCTCAACACTGCAGCCACGTCCCTGTTCTACAACAACGTGTCTTAGACGAACCTTCACATCCACGATCATCCTGGGCGTGAGCTGCTCGGGGATGATGATGGTGTAGCGCTCTCGGCCGGTCAGTCCCAGGCTGTCAGCAGTGTCTCCTGGGAGATACTCCAGAGGTATTACTCCCATCCCAACCAGGTTACTGCGGTGGATCCGCTCATAGCTCTCTGCCACAACTGCCTTAATGCCCTAAAAAGACAAACAAAAGGTTCAGTCTCAACCCTTTAAAAAACACGACCAAGCGTCTATATGCGACAGGCTGATGTGGTAACACATCGGGCTGGTAAAAGGGACTGGGTGTTTAATTGAGACTGTGCTTTTATTTGAAGTTTTACTGTATCCCGTCAAATTTTTCATAGGTCCCTTGACTTTCACTTTGTCCTGATTATGGATGATAAAAATAATCCATAATCAGGGTTTCTGCTATCTCAATGTTCATGTTGAGACTTTTCAAGACCATTTATGGCACAGAGATCGCAGCTGTTTGACAATCATACAAGCTTATAAGTATGAAAGTATGTTTGGAAGTCAGTAGCACCATAGAGCTCAGAATTGTGTAGCATTATATCACATTTTGTCAGTACATCAGTACCTTTAGAGGAAACTGAATTCAGCCACGATCATTTTAGCTAAAAGTCTCACCTTCTATTTTGATCTCTGTGTTCATCTTTTCTCCATGGCAACAGCCTTTTGAACATGCTCGCAAACTACATTTTCTTGTTTTGTAAAAAGAACAAAATCCATCATCCCAAGTCAAAATGAGGAGGAGGAGGAGGAGGAGATCCTCACCAGTAGGAAGGGCCCCTTTGCAGCCCAGTCTCTGGAGCTGCCTGAACCGTATTCCTTCCCTGCCAGAATCAGCAGAGGGACCCCGGACTGCTGGTATCTCTCTGCCACATCAAACACGTCCAGCTGAACACACAGGGACACATATGACACAGTTAGTCCATGTGGGACAGTCCATCAGGCCTACAGGATGTGAGGAAACACTGTGGTCTTTAAAGCATAAACAGAAGCAGCAAGTATCAGCCTGCGTTTACACCAAATCAGGCTTTGCAGTGAATAGTTGCAGGGTTGTGTGACAGTGTCACCTTATGGGCCCATTTGTGGGGCAGTGGAGAGTAAACAGACTAAAGCCAGCGCCTCAGCTGCTGAGTATTTGTCCGTGGTAAGTTTATGTATGTTATACTGTCATAACAGTAATGATAGTCAAAAGGAATTCTAGATCATAATCTAGAATTCCTTTTGATCATCATTACTGTCTTTACTGACACAAAAATGCTCTCTTGTATGATAATACACACAAGCTGTTAGTACATAACCATTGTAATATTTAACAATAGGAGATGTATTACTTGTTCCTGTGGACTGCAGGTGTCTATCTGGTTACATGATTGTCCACTGCAGTGTGACATCTGGTTGCATTTCTTCAAAAGTTGACTTTGTTTCAGTTTTTGGCCTCAGACTACTGCCATGTTTTTTCTAGCATCCCCTCCGGTGCCTGATTTAGTGTAACAGCAGTATGTGTTTTCAGTAAGTACTGCACCAAGACGACTCATGCAAATGCATTTTGTTGAGATGCAACAGTTCCTTCTGTCACATAGCACAGCATCTGCATGATTACTGCAACAAAATTATAGAGAGGTGTTGCACGCTGACCGTCTCTCCAGTCGGCAGGTGAATGGTTTGTGGTGCCTGCTTGTTGAGGAACTTGTTAAAGAGGCGAATGTTGGCAAACGTCCCCCTGGCCATGACGGCGTCGTTACCTCGCCTGGAGCCGTATGAGTTGTAGTCCCGAGGGCTCAAGCTGTCAAAACACGAACAGCATACAATTTTACATAAAGGCTCATTCCAGTTACATTCAGCCTCCTGTAGGTCTTTGTATTGTTTTCTGAGGACTGGCTGCATTAGTCATAAATATCGTCTTTTGTCAACACACCAGAGTCACAATCAGAATTTATTGCTGAGTAGGTCTGGACATCCAAGGAATCCAAGACACAATAAACCAACAAATGTGCAAAGTCAATAAAAAAAACCAAACAAAACAATAAAATCTTAAATAATATTTAAAGCTTAGATAACTTATTAAAATTAAAACAAGGGCAAGACAACCCAGAACCCTTTAAAACCTGATTTGAGGGTAATGACCTTAAATAAGTGTTATATAAACATATATTTTTTTTAAATAATAAATTATAATAATAATAAATAAAGTACCATGGACATTTTCCTTTGCATGAAATAATTTCTCTCTCTCTCTCTGTTCACTAATTTTTCACAAATTTTCAGGTAATGTTTCTTTTTTTTTCTTCTTGGAATTTGTAGAGCATTTTCTTTTTTCACTTTTTGATCATTTGTAGGCATCTCTTTCCAAATTACTCATTGCTTTTTTTCCCCTATTTAAAAAACAAAACAAAAACATTTTGCTAAGGTTTCAAGGGCTGTGTAAAGTGTCTGAATGGAGCACAGGAAAAGTGATGTCAGTCAGGTTTTCAAAGGGTTACCTGCTTCCAGTTGAGAGCAATGTATTGACTCACCCTCTGTTGGTCAGGTAGCGTGCGGCGGGGCTGCTCCTGGCAATGTTCCCTGCAGGAGAAATGTGGTCAGTGGTGACCGAGTCTCCAAGGTTGAGCAGCACATAGGCGTCATGGATGGACTTTGGAGGCTGCAGATCCATCGTCTGAAAAAAGATAACATGTCAACAACAAGTCAACAGTATGTCAATAACATGTCACAACATGCAGTACAGCAAACAGTCAGTCAGTGTCTACCAAAACATTGGTACACTACTGTCTATACCAGTATTAGTACATATATTAGTGCTGAATAACAGTAATAAACAGTAGTTGCAGTTTGTGTATACATGATGTTAACATAATTCAATTTTTTTTATGAAAATGTATTTGTTTAAAAATGCTTTATGACTGAAAAGGTCTAATATTAACATAATAATAATGAAAAAAGGCATTATTTTTTCAAGGAACTAGAAAAACTGCTTGTTTTTACAGCCCTGGTCTCAAACCTAGGCATTGGAAAGGTGTTACAGCAAATCAAATGTTAATATAAACTCCCAGAGGTTTTGATAGGTGACATAAGCAGATTTAACTAAGTAGAATAAGCAAGTAGAATCCCATTATTGTAAAAATGATCATGAAAACAGCCCTCACCAGCTTATTATCTAAGCCTGATGTCAGCTTGGAGGGGTCATGTGTTTGGTTGTGTGTGTGCGTGTGTGTGTGTGTGTGTGTGTACACGTGTTTTAGTGTGTATATCTGTCTCTCTGCAGCTAATCTCCCAAACTACAGGACCAATCAGCCTAAAACTTTTGTGCACATTTATGACTGTATGCACAAGGACTTCTCTGTGTTGTTTTGTTTCACGGTTGTTGAAAAACCTTTTTTGTTGACTGTTTCATAGTCAGCGACTGCTAACTCGTCACTCTCTGTAACCAGCCGGTAAGGACCGCAAGTTTTCTGGAAATCAGCTCGGCTAATAACAACGAGCCTTACTGTCTATTGCAGGACGAATTTTGGCGTTCATTGCAGCTCAAAAACTGACACCTTTAGGAAATACTATTATTTTAAACTGCAGCATCTGTGAATTTATTTTATACCGATTTTGTTACGTTCCACTAAAGAAAGGCATAAAACAAGATGACTTAATCAGAATGTATTGTCCTTGCCACTCTGTTGACTGTTGGAGAGCCAGGAGGATCAGTCACTCACCGTGCAGTGTTTCTGCCATGACCAAGCTGTGTATCATCTGCCAAATTTTGTAGACTTGCATATTCTGATTTGGTCATTTTTACTTGATATTTGTGCTTCTACCACAGTATGTAAAAGGCTTTGTAGTTAAATGGTTTCAGTTTTTGTCTCTTTTATTTGTGTTTGATCATCAAATCCCATTGAGATTTCGCAATTTTGCCTTTGCAACAATTTGCCAAAATCAGCCAATCGTGAATTCTAAACGACCTTGCAACTCTGTCCAATTGTTGCAAATTCTGACTCATGTCACTGTACAGCTGCGGACAGTGTATTGATCTGCTCAGCATCCCTCTCTGTTTATCCAGTTGTGCCTGTCAGACACAGTGACAGAGATGCAGCATCATCATCTACTAACAGGTTAAATGACATGATATTTTTGTGTCGCAGAGAGGTGAGCAGCTCCTGTACACAAACACATGAGCCCCCTTGCAGCTCAACCTGAGTGGAGCCACCCGTTTCCTGCAGCACTGAGCAGTTGCAGGTCCAACTGTTATATCTTATCATTTCAGACGCACAACGAAATGGAACAGAAAACGTTAGAACACTGGACAGATTATTTACTGAGTACCTGTCAGAGCTTAACTTTATAAACTATAAAGTGTCATAACTGCTGTCAACCTGCTGGAGGCACACCAACTCACTTCCTGTCTGTGTCTGAGTTATCAAAAATACATTTATTCTTAAAATTACAGCCGAGAGAAGCTGCGATCAGCTCAGGCACCCGCAAAGCAGAGATCTGCACGCCACTAACTGCCCATCTCTTGTTTAAAAAGAAATTACTTCAAATTTACTAAACCAGCTGTTATGGGGCATTTTTCCACCTTATTTTATGTGCCTTTCTGTGATGCTTTCCATTAACACCACAGAATCATGATTAAAAGCTTAACTAAAATATAAAAAATGGTATACAGTGATAATTATTTGTAAAGTTTTCATTCCCATTTTCGTAACAGTTTTACAAACATGAAAAAAATGGGTTTTAAAATGTAATGCTCTCATTCATTGTGATCACAATGATTGAAAATAACATTGATTTTCGAGTTAATGACGTTTTAATAATAGCAGCCTTGGCTTAAAGTAATTATAGCAGTTGAGTGAGTTTGTGAGTGAGTTTGTGAGGATGTCTGATTTCTATTAATTACCAAACCATCGAAGAAAGGTGGAGACTTGATGTAGGTGGAATTGGGGTCCCAGGTGTACAGTTTGTCAGAGGGAGCGACCAGAGAGTTCCAGCGTTCATTCACTCTCTGCAACAGCATAGTAAGATGCATGTTAGCTACACTGCAGGGAAGTTATCTTGCCAGTTTTCTTGCTGACAGACTAAATATTACACTACCTCAATCTTCTCATAGACTTCTTTGAACATTGACGGGATGACAAAGGTTCTCTCCACAGCCTGGATCTCCTCCCGCGACGGCCAGATGTCCCTCAGGAAAATCTCTCTTCCTTCAGAGTTAACGGCTGCAGAGGAGACGGAGGACGGGAGGACACATTAAAACATTATGTGATAACTGTCTTTATTTAATACATCAAGCTCAAACATTAGTTTTGGTTGTTAAGCTGACTAATATTAAACACAAATTTATTGTACATGATGTGTAAGAAATTATTTTTGTCCGCATATTGTAGTATGCTCCCCAGTAACACCCCAGTTACTGTGCCGTCCATGTGTCAGTGTTGCAAATGTTTGGGTGAGCAGGTGGCACCTCTGCCATCACTGTTTAAATGTGTGTGTCAATAGAAATTTGACATGTCATGTAAATGTGCTTTAAGTGGTCGGAAATAGAAAGACGCTATAAGTGCAGGTCCATTAAGTGATGGACAACTGCAGTGACAGGAGGAGACAGAGAGAAATCCCAAAGAGTCCCTTCTTCAAGCTGATCCTGAAGCCCTGCACAAACACACCGAAGCTTCAGGACAGATACTTTACAATCCAGCCTAGCCGAATCATCTCAGAACAAAAAGAAAATTATTTCACATATTGGAAGAAAACCACTAAATCACAAAGTAAATCAGAATTGTATTTGACCCTAAACAGAGAATACATGCTGGCAGAGTACCTGATCATCATGACAGATATAAAACAAAGAAAAACGCTGACAATGTACAGACTGAGTGGACGCAGCCTGGACATAGAAACAGACCAGGCAGAACAGACTCAGGGAGGCCAGGCTGTGTTCACTCTGTCATCAAACACAAGTCCAGACTGAAGCTCACTTCCTACTACACTGTGACAAATACAACCATTTAAGAGAACATTTCTTTGAAAAAATGAATGACATATATCCTGGGTTTATCCATTTTCCAAATATTCAGAAACTGCCTTATATATGTGGGGAGAAAAGTCAGTGTGCAGTTTTAGCTGCAAAATATGTGAAATACTGTCATAAACTGAGAGAAACAAGCTCTACTCTAAATGTTTCTATGTGATTAAGACAGTATCTATATAATATGTGTCTAAAATGTATTTCTGCAATGTATTTCTTCATTTAATAATCTGTTATTTTGCTCTGGCAACAATGTAACGTAAACATTCATGCCAATAAAGCTGATTTGAATTTGAAATCCCAAAAAAGGAACAGGTGAGACAATGCTGAGAAGAGGAAAATCAGCTGCCAAAAACTATGGGAACATGAGGAAATTCAGATGAGCGTCCTCATGAGAGCTGTCGGTAATGTGCTCCAAACTCCCAAAATCCTGAACCAGCTGCTTGCTGAGGACCCAGTTTTTCCACTTTGTGCAACAGCAGCAAAACACAAACACATCCTCTCCTCCTGCTAAACAAGCATGAGTCGGGGAAAACACACACAGAGGCACACCCAAGACCTGAACTGCTGGAGAGGCTGCAACACAATGTCCTCCTCTCTCAACTGAGACAACTATCATTCCCTTAGGACAGCAGGGACACACAGCAACACATCAGCTGTCAGTCATGCAAGCTCAGGATTGGAGGATGCAGGATGCAGCCTGACCGATACTGGATTTTTGGGGCTGATGCCAATACCAGTACTGGGAAAAAAAAACCCAAAAAACGCTGCATCCGGGGTTGTCAGAAGCATCAACACGACCGCACTGTGACTCTGCCTGACTGCAGCAGCATCTGGCCAGCGCAAATATGCCAAACTTTTGTGCCGCTTTTGGATGTTCCAATCAAAGAAAACACAAAAACTAAGCACCAGTAGCATTTCACAAAAGCAACAATAGCATTTCACAGGTGACATGTTTGTTTTGTTTTGGTCAATATTGCACACCCTTACCTCTGCCTAGAGTTTCTCAGTTTGAACACTAATGTACTTGTTTTGTTACAAATTTCATTTATTGCATTATGTGTCCAGGCTCCAATGAGCAAAAGCTGTTTTTACACATCTGAATGAATTAAAGCTGATGTTGATCTCGATCAGTGTCATTGGATAAACATGCATCCCAGAGTCATTTATTTGCACAAAACTAACATTTGTTTATTGAAATAATGTAACTATTACCCCGCAACTCAGGGCAACACTGATATACTATACATTAAAGTGCAACCAAAAATGTAAACTGGCATACCTGTATGTCAGGTATAAAGTATATATGTTTTTTTTTCTTGTTTTTTATTAATATCTACATAAGATGAACCATTTTGGTACAAAAACCTGTGTTTTTAATTTCACCAGTTATTCTGTATTATAAATACATGTCTTCCATTTCTTCCATCCACAAATCAAACAGCTTGAAAATTGGCTCAAAATTCAGTGATTTATGATGATATTAATCACTGATAGACCTCTGTCTCCGCTGACTAATGCAGTAAGTCGGCACGGCTGCCACTGACACAATATGGCGGCTACATTGACCCATCATTCCAATAGACAGCAGCAGCAAAGGCGGCGTCTACGTATATACAGTATGTCCCTGGGGTTTAATTATAAAGCACTCTGCAACCAAAGTGGTAAAAAATGATCCAGATTATTCAGAGTTCAATCCTTTGAAACCTGAAATGACATAACATTTTTTGTGCTGTGTTCAGAAGCCTTTCATGGGAATTTATACTTTTTAACCCAAAGCAAACTGGCTTGATTTTTTCTAAAGCATGGGAAAAAAATGCTCTGCATGTTTTTGTTTTTGCTTGTTTTTTTTTTCCTAAACTAGGGATATATCCAGAAAACTATATTGATAATTATCCTAATTATTTAAAACAAATTCTTGTTTTAGTGCTTTTCTTGGCTAATTTTCTTGTACTTTTTAAAACTAAATTTCTTGCTAAATTTTGGGTCATTTCATTTGAAGTTTCCATGTTTCTGAAAGAAATCAAGCCAATTTCCTGCGGTTTCTAAGGGTTAAAAAGCAAATACTCTTCTTCTGTTAGGTGTCTTTATTGTGTGATAACAGCTGTGAGGGTGTGTATGCTGACAGGCCTTAACCACTCAGTGAATGGTGCACTGCTGGCAAAACTTCACCCAGCTTATTATATACCTGACCACATGTGACAGGTCATAAAAGGAGAGTTTACAACAGTTTTTTCTCTCTGTGGAGTCACGCTAAAAATACAACTACTCACCGATGGGTTCTGTCTCAAAGTCTATCCTCACAGTGCCGGCGATGGCGTAGGCGATGACGAGCGGTGGGGAGGCCAGGTAGTTTGCTCTGGTGTTGGGGTGGACTCTGCCTTCAAAGTTTCTGTTTCCTGACAGGATGCCTGCTGCAACCAGATCCCCCTGAACACAAATCAGATGCCTCAGATGATTTAAAATATTGCACGTTTTTCTGAAATGTGTTACTGTCTATCTGTGTTCCGAGCTTGTAAAAGGAGAAGGTAGAGATGCTTCAAATCAGGTAAAAATCATCAGATATAGAGCAAAGGTGGGTGAAGTGCTTAAAATATTCCTGTAACAACACAACATGTGACAGTGAGGGATGCTGACAAAAGAGGACACAAAGATATATGAGGAGGAAAAATATGTAATAAGAGCTTAAAGGTGTGACATGATGTAGTAAGGATGTGCTACCTGTGTTATAGCGTCCACCACGGGCTCTGGGAGGGGCCCACTGTTGCCTATACACGTCATGCAGCCATAGCCAACAACCTCAAAGCTAACAGGAAACACAAAACCACTAAAGTCAGCAAATTATCTTCAAACAGCTTCAGACTTTCAGTTGACTGTGATGTGTGCCTAAAATCACATGAGCATCATAAACACTGAGTTTATTATGGGATTGAGTGAGGTGGAGGGCACATACATCCAAAGGACTTCTTCAGGTGCTGGATAAAAAAAAAAAAATCAAACCAAGGCAAGAACCAAACAAAAGATCCACACACTGTATTAAAAGCTGCCAGTAAATTTGAATTGTGCAGAACAAACCTTTCTTGAAACTCCTATGTGGAAGAACATACTGCAGTGGTTCATTATTTGTATGTTTGTTTGCCAAACTGTGACTACCTATTTTTTTTCTTACTCTTTCCATTTTCTGAGAAAATAATAATGTATCATTCAATTTGAATAAACATTTAGTTCCAGACAAAAATAATACTTTTACAATGTTTCGATCTAACAGAGGTCTTTGTGTGGCATTATCAAATCATCAACACAGAACACAGCAAGCATTATAAAGACAGCTGACGGGCACCTGAGGCTGTGTTCAAAGCTGCCTATTACTCATGCAATACGTCGTGATTTGGTCAAAATGTAGTATGCAGGACGCGAACAAAAACGAAATTCACAGTATGCCAGAAATATCCGGATGTCATACTGATTCGGAAAAAATCCTCAGTATGCATCGGACCAGTCTGCCTCGCCTACTGTTTCCCACAATGCATTGCGCGGAAAGCACAACTGTTGTTGTCATGCCATAAGTGGCTCAAGCCAAGCCATCACACAGCGGGACAGACCAAAGCCACCAGATTGAGTCCTTGGCTTGCCCTAGTGTTACAGTTTAATAATTAGGCCATGCAAAAATTATATTTTCATCTTTTCTTTACTTTACTTTTATCAGGTAAACAACATACCAATGCATGCTAATAAGAGTACAATTATCCAGGAGACATGAGTGAATTAATGTATTATTTTTTAAAGATTATTTCTTTGTCTTTTCATGCATTTATTATAGTGCAGTTAGAGAGTGAAAGGAAAGGGGGAGAGAGAACAGCAATGACACACAGCAAAGGACCGCAAGCCGGAATCAAACCCAGGCCGCTGCTAAAAACTCAACCTGTACGGGGAGCACGCTTTCCTCACTGAGCTACAGGCTGCCACAACATGAATGAATTGTCACCAGTAAACCAGCTCTGGCTTTCACATGAATAAGAAACAATCAGACAGTTTAAAAGGGAAAGGAACTCGGCCGTAATGTGTACATAATGGCGGTACATCTGGTCGCTTCAAGTCGTTACAAAGATGTTATTCATATCACTTGTTTACTCTATTTCAAACCTGTAATTAGATGTTACGTGGTAGCGGTTTTGCTATCGCTTTCTTCCGCTCTCAAAAACCGGAAACCAGCCATGTCTGGCACAGCATACTGCAAAACGGGTTGAACTAAACAGCCATACTGCATATTACTGTCGAATGCAGTAGTATGTAGTGGGTACTTCATACTGAGTTCAACTGTAGCATGCAGTACGCTGTTTGGAACACAGCCTGACACTGACATGGGGAACAGAACATGGCTGGATCTCACTTCTCTTATTTGGCATTCCCTTGCTCCTCGATCGGACCAGAAATCGGTCTTGATGCATCATCTGGAAGGAAGTCCCAAAGTGTATATTTGTGCTTTGGGCCCAGTATTTCAAAACATTTCATCTGGATCAGAATGATCCAGAGAGAAATGTAACTCAAAATTGTGAATTTCAAACCAGGATTTGTGATCCTGATCCTCCTAAACTGGGATATGGATTTGGTAATCCAGTTCTACCAAGAATCCTGATCAGATGTTGTTCTCAGGTATTTTAAAGTTTTAAAGGGGATATTAGGGTAGTTTTGATGCTAAAAAACAGGATTTCAGTGACAAAATGAAATAAAACAAATACATACTATATACATATACACACACGTTTTATATTTTGTACTTTATTTGTTTAACCATTGCAGTAATATAGTAGATAAAGTAGACATTAGACTGGCTCTTAAGACTTTTAATAATATAAATCTAAAAAAATGAAACAGTTTTTTTCTCCCCTAAATAATCCCTCAAATAGTTGTCAATATTAAAAAAGGTCTCTGTTTGGTTCTCTTTAGTGGCTCTGCTGGCAATAAGCAGTACCTGCAGTGTGTGTACTGGCAGACTGAGCGCTGAAACCAGGCTGGTGAATTTATTTCCTGGTATATCAGACATCCAGTTCCTAATACTGTGAATACTCGGGCTTTAATCAGAGGGCCACAGGCTCAGTCAGCATTGTGTTAACCTCATTAGTGATTGATAATGACCTGACAGACATCTTCCAGATGTTGTCATTGGTTTAATTTGAACGTTTCTCACTTTATATTAAGGTAGTTTCTAACAGTTGGGTCCCCAATCCTGTTTTCTGTCTCTTTAAATGAAACACTTAAAGTCGCCCCATACTAGCTGTTCTACCTGTTCTTTACTAAACAACAACCTGTTATCTTCTCCATCAACTTTTACTAAGGAGACAGTTACAGTCCAAGAGTCTGTCTGTCAAAAAAAGTGTTAGAAATACCAGCAAATTCAGTGGGGCAATCAAACAGGTATTATGTTGGGACCTTTGACAGGAGGACAACACAAACCAATGAAAGAAAACAGTGAAAACTGGGTTTGCATCAACAACAAAAAAAAAACCTGGAAAAAAAACAATTTCATGAAAATATTTGTAAAGGTGAAAACAAATCTGTTAATCATACTTTGGAAAAATATTGTCTTTTTTTTAAAATAAAGCCAACTACAAAAAAAGACTGAAGACCAAACTGTAGGTTTAGGTTTTCAGGTGAGAGGGTACTGAGGGTCAAAATGTAGAAGGTCTCTTTTTGTAAAAGCATGTTGTGATGTCAACTCCTCTTCTTGAATCTTAATGTGGATGGCTTGTCTGTATATTACTTGATTTGTTTTGTGATAATAGGTTTTACTGGTATTATTAGGTGGGTGTATCCAGTTGAAGATGCATTCTATGTGTTCTATTCTGATCTTGTTTTATTTTTAATGCAGGTTTTTTTTTATGTCTTTAGGCCCTCCATGTCTTTTTTGTGAAACACTTAGTACATGTGATTTCTTTCTTTTAAGCACATTGGGCTGCATTTCTTGTATGAATGGTGCTATACAAATAAAGTTTATTATTATTATAATTATTATTTGAAAATGCCTTAGGAAGAGCTCTGTTAGATCGTAAAGTTGCAACATTACAATTTACTGGGAGCTTTTAATACAGTGTGTGGATCTTTTGTTTGACTCTTGCCTTTATTATCGGATGAGCCAGCAGATGGCGCTATTTACATGAAAAGCTTCAAAATGATGAGCTATTCTCAGCACAGCTCTTACACACATTCAGTGGCTTCATTCAGGCTTCAGAGAGCTTTGTCTCCTCCGTCACTGCTCCAACACACTTCTGAAGTCATTGTCTCTGTAATACTCTGTGTATTCCACCATGTTCAAGGGAGCAGGACTGCTTTATGAACATTGTGGTATGAAAATTGCCAGTTATCATACCGTGCACATTAGCTAATCATCAATATTGATGAAGAAAACTGCAACTGGACAGACAATCTCACCTTTATTTCAGTAATTTTCAGAAGGGAGACTATTTACACATACTTTCCTTAAAAATGTTTCAATTAAAGTAATAAAATGTTTCTTCAACCAAATAAAAAACCTTCTTTTTTTGAATTCCTTTAAAAGGATACGTAACTGATTGTAATAACTATGTAATACTGAGAAAGCATGATATTGTCTCAGAACAGTTAAGTTTGAAATCTGAGCAAATGTATTCAATTTCTTTTAAAAACACTGGAAAATGGCAATAAGCAATTTAAGAGGTAAAGATCCCAATATTTGCATACAATTAGTTAAACGCATTATTACCTGAAAATTAGAACAAAAAAGAAAAAGGAAAAAAAATGAAATAAGTAAGTAAAAAGTGCTTAATTAACAATAATAACTGTCACCCAGCACTCAAGCTTGCGTTTTCCAGGCTGTTAGAGAAGCAGCACGTGTGCAGCTAGCTTTCAACGGCATCTCTCAGTCTCCTTTGGCAGATGGAGTTTGCTCAGTTGCCAAAAACTTTTGTCTTATGATGACAGGTGGTTGTATATTTAAGTACATATATTAGTGTATAAAATACATACAAGCATAATCTATGTATGAGCTGTATCAATAGCATCCAGTAAGTGGGTCTTAAGTTCAGTTTTTTTGGTGTGTGTTATAATAATGTTTTCAGTGCTCAGCAGATAATGTGTCTTTGTCTCGGCCATATTAAACATGTTGGGGATCGTCCATACATATACATATATAGACAAGTGACTGAATGAGGAGTTTGAGCAGCTTACCCCAGCTGAGATAGGTAGTCCATCACTCCACTCTCCTTCAGGTAGTATGTGACCACTCCACTTCCAGGGGACAGGCTGGTCTTTATGTACGGCCTCACACTCAGGCCACACTCGATGGCTTTTTTCGCAAGGAGCCCTAAAGGACGAGCATTTATCTTTAATCTTTAACAGTGTCAAATAACAACAACAACAACAACAACAACAACAACAACAATAATAATAATTAAGCATTAATTAATAATTAATAATGCACTTCACATTTGGAACAAATCTCAAAGTGCTACAAGTTGAAAGCATAAGCACAAAAAAAACATAAAAACAAACTAGAATAAAGGCATTTTTAAATGTCATAAAAATATGAGCATGAAATCAAGTAGAGACAACATCAAGAGGTCACTTTAAAGTTGTTGTGTTATTGTGATAATAGGCTTTATAAGTAAAATTAAATTCATAGGTTCAACTAAAAAGAAATATTTTAAATCAATTTTATTAAAAACATCTCCCTCTGTCTCCACACTGATTTGAAAACACCTCTCAAAACTTCAGGTTATTCCACAAATTCAATTCAAAGAAAAGTTTGCATTCCAACCAGGTCTGCTTCTTCACAGTGTGCGCGTCATCAATGACTCATTTTGTGTCAGGATTTTTGGGAGGATTTTTGCTCACAGTATGACCTGGGAGCCCTAGGCCCTTGAGTTACAGGTGAAAGCAAAACACTTTTTATCTTCCCACCATAGAACACAAAAGTGGCTGAAAACCAGCAAAGTTGCCCTTATAGAGAGGAACTATCCCCACCTGCTCCGAGCATGACGGACGGGTTGCTGGTGTTGGTGCAGCTGGTGATGGCAGCGATGACCACCGAGCCGTGGCTCAATGTGTACTCTTTGTCATTAAACTGGAAGGGGACCACAGTGTTGTGATGCTCAGAAGCCACCTGGAAACCCTTGAAACCTTGCTGGAAATATCACAAACCAACACGTTATGAGTTACTTTGTGGAGTCAACCACTGCTACCAGTAACAACAATGAGGTCATACAAACAAGTTTGAGCTATACTGACAAAAAGGGCTACTGTTAAAATTACTTCATCTTTGATTTTCTAAATCTGGTTTAACCCTTTGAAATCTAAGAAAATTGGTTTAATTTCTTTCAGAAACATGGAAAGAAGTCAACTTCACAACATATGGCCCAAAAAACTGCAAGACATTAGTAAAAATTTACAAGAAAATTACCTGAAAATAAGCACAAAGAGTAAATAACAAAAAAGTACAGAAATTAAAATATGCATGTATAATTTTTATACTGTAACAGTATTAAACACCAGAATAATGATTATAAATGTAGTTTCTGGACATTTCTTTGTTTTTTTTTCTCTCTTTTGTTTTGCTTTGTTTTTGTTTTGATGGTTTTGTAATAATTGTCAACCCATTTTTTTTAAACTATCATTTTCAGGTTAGTTTCTTCTTCTCCTTAAATTTCTCACAATTTGTGAAACATACTTGCTTAGTACCAGTGTTTGATTGCAGCACAAGTAAACAGATGTAAAACCAGGTTTCAAAGTGTTTACAAATATTAAATGCTGTCTAAACAGAGGGACCCCTTATAAATAAAAGTCTAAAACTGGTAAGATATTGATTTAAATCAGGTAGTGTCTGATTAATAATAAGTAAACAAGCTGAAAAGAGATTTGATACTAGCTGTTTGTGTTTTCTATACTTTGTGTTACAGACACATTTCAGTCAGCAGCAAAAAAGAACAGAGATTTAATCCCCATCTCTTTTGACAGTTGGTTTAAAACTTGTACTTGGGTCTTTATTCAGGTAAGAGTCGTATTTTCACTTGAGCCTGTACATACTTTTTCAGTATCTTTTATAGCGTTATTTTTCACACCAGCACAGACAATGTATTTGTTGTGTTGGTGACAAATAACTGTTTGAATCCTTGACTTTTTTAAGCGATGCATGAGAGTATACTGGTACCTGAGGGTGTAGGCCTTTTCTGCCTTTATGTGCACTTCGAACATATCGTATTCATGAGTTACGAGCACACTAATAGCCCTCCAAAGTACTAATCATGGGTGGGAAATTTTGAAGATACTCAAGTTGCCAAGTTGTGACGTTTCAGCACAGCAGAAATCGCGGAAAGTATAGGAACAGTGTCAACAACTGACGGTTAAAAAATATAAATATTTGGTTATTTTGTTCCTAGTAGCTCTCATTTACTTTAAATAGTGTCACATTTTTGTATCTGCATCTATAGCTGTAACAAGCAAGCACACTCTGACCCATAAAGCATGCCAGACGAGTATACTTACTTATACATTGATGACAACCTTATTATAACAAGAGTTGCCAACTTGCTGACATAAATGCATAAACATGAAGGGCAGAAGTCAGTGTTTGGTTAATGGTAAGAAACTTATTATTTGATGGTTTAAATATCCATTCGATTAAATTGATCACAAATAAAGTGTATTAGGATATTAATGTTAACTGCTGTCCATGTAGAGTTACCTAGATTAAATATATAAAAAAACATTTCTAAAAATATAAATAAAGTCTAAACAGCTATCAACCTCTTGTTTAAATACTCTGAGCATTCAAATACAACCCATCTTTTTGTAGCTTCCAAGTTGTTTCCACTTTACCACCTCAAAGCTCATGAACACAGCCAAGTCGGTAGAAAGACTTTCCAACTCAGAAACTCAGACCTTCTGACATCACATGAACAAAGAATTGGTTTCACCATTTGTGGGGATGCAATGAATCATGGGGTTTGTGGGTACTCCCCCTGGCAATTTAGGGCATCAAACACTATCCCCTTTGCCCCCCCTAGAATCTACGCTGGTGCCTACCTTTGCTCCCAGGCACGACTCAAAGTCGTTCTTCATGTTGGACACAGGAATTCTGTCCTGAGGTCTTTTGGGTCCGCTGCAGCAGGGGACCACAGTGCTCAGATCCAGCTCCACTACCTGAGACACAGAGAGAAAGATTTCACGATGTGTTAGCATTGGTGGCTTATTTCATGTTTCTTTGCCTCACTGTGCTCTGCTCATTTGGCAATTCATACTTTTCTGCATAAACATTTACAGTTAATGCAGTAGTAAACTGTAAATATGTACATTTGCTCAAGACTATACTTAAGTACAAATATGAGGTACTTAACTGAAGTCTGATCTTTTCATGTCCCTTTATTTTTCTGCTCCAACACATTCCAGAGCAAAAATATTGTACTATTGAAAGCTTAGTTACTTTACAAATTAAGATTTTTTTAGCACACATAATATATGATACTTTGTCGTTAAACTACCCAACAGTTTATACAAATACAACCTTAACGATAGGTCAATTCATCAATAAATTGGAAACTACTTCTGATAAACATGCAAGTCATTTTTTTTATGTTTGAGCAATTTTGAGTTTTAGGGTGTTTTGGGGGGTGGGATCTTTTACTTTTTACACTTAAAGAACATGTTCCTGATTATGCTTACTTATTTTTACTTTACGTAGTAAAAACATAGTATTTTCATAGCACAGTATTTCTACTTTTACTAAAGTAAAGGATCTGAATACTTCCTCCACCACTGAACTTATGTTTAAACAACAAATTTTTCATTCCTCTGATCATATTTGTGTGTTTGGTATCTTATTATAACTTGCTGCTAAAAAAAGAAAGAAAATCCTGACATCCTGAATGCATTTACTGTTATAATCAGTATTTTCTGCTCCTTTGTGCTATTATGGCACAAATATATGGCTCAACCTCTCTTTTAGGGGCAGAATAATCTCACAAAAATGGATAAAAGAGATGTAGAATGACCTGAGTGAAATCTGGATCCTGAGAGACGTCATTGTAGTCTCTGAACATGCCCACTGCCTTCAGGTACTTTGCGATGTAGGCCAGTTTCTCTGCTTCTCGCCCTGAATACAAAAACACCAAAACACACCTTGTAAATTATTTATTGTGAATAATCACCAGGATGCCTTAAATACATTGAATAAGTCCAAATCTCAAGTCAGTTCCTGAACAATGTGTAATAACTCTGTGGGAGTACTTCTATACAATTCTGAAACTTAAATACGAGCTGCTTTTAAAACAATAAAAATCTTGATGGTGCTGAAATAAACATAAAGAAGTGAATACGTCTATCGGAACAAGACAGTAAAGTCACCTGAGCCCGCATGCAGAATCATCCTGACACTCACCGGTCTGCTCCAGGTACTGAATGCTGACCTCGTCCACGGGGAAGAAAGCCGCTGTGGCTCCGTACTCTGGACACATGTTGGCGATGGTGGCTCTGTCAGCAATGGACAGCTGAGCAACGCCAGGGCCGAAAAACTCCACAAACTTTCCCACAACCCCAACCTGACGGAGGTGCTGAGAGTGCAAGGGGACAGGATGTCAGGTTGTGATGCTAAATACAGCAGAGGTGACCTCAAAAGAAACAAACATTACCTCTTATTAACAACCCCAAGTCCAAAGGATCTTTTTAAAATGTAAATATAAACACAATGCAAAGACTTTCAATCTTTTTTTTACCTATACTCAATTGAATACAGTCTTAAGACAAGATATTTCATGTTCAAACTGATAAACTTTATTGTTTTTTTGTAAATATTCATTCTGAATTTGATGCCTGCAACGTGCTCCAAAAAAGTTGGGAAAGAGGCATGGTTACAACTGTGTGACATCACCATTTCTTTGATCAACACTTCGTGTTTGGGAACTGAGGACACTGGGCCCTATTTAGACAATCTATAGTGCATGTTCTAAAGCATATGGCACAAATGCATTTAGGGCGTGCCAGAGTCCATTTTGCTAGTTAAACAGTGATTAATGTGGTTGCCAGGTGCGGCGCATGGCACGGAGGGGTTGTATTTAGTCTCTGAATTAGTCATGGGCGTGTACATGAATAAACCAATCTGTGCGTCAGTTCCCATTCCCTTTAAAAGCCAGGTGCATCAAGAATTGGCGAATTGCGATCTAAATGATGGATTTGGCGATTTACATATGTGAGAGATATTCTGCTTGTGCACGAGGTGAAGGCACGTAAGCAGGTCATATTCGGAAGTAGTAGATACCCACCAAAAGCAGCAGAGGTAAAGCTACACGCAGTTAAGCCTCACGAACTTACTACGTCCTGTAGTGTGCCTTCATCTATGTCCAAGAGACATCCATGACGCATATCAATGCTGTGCAACACACAACATGCCACAAAAAATGCTCCGACTTTGAGGGCTGTTTCATGATATTCCACCTGACTTATCTAAACATCTGAGCCGCATGCAGGCACATCTTACGATCTGAATAATCCCCCCTTTAAATAGCTGAAAAACAGAAACTGCTGACTTCAGACCAGCTTAACGCTCTGATGTCTTTCTTGGTCTACCAGTATGCTTGCCTTTTACAACCTTCCCATGTTGTTTGTACTTGGCCCAGATTTTAGACACAACTGACTGTGAACAACCAGCATCTTTTGCAAAATTCTGTTATGATTTACCTTCTTTAAGAAGTTTGATAATCCTCTCCTTTGTTTTAATCGGCATCTCTCATTGCGGAGCCATGATTCATGTCAATCCACTTGGTGCAACAGCTCTCCAAGGTGTGAGCCCAGTCTTCTGTTGCCCCTGTCTCAACTTTTTTGCCACACGTTTCAAGCATCAAATTCAGGATGAGCGTTTTTTTTTTTTTTTTTCTCACAAAAAACAATAAATTTGATCAGTTTCAACATAAAATATCTTGTCTTTGGACTGTATTAAATTGAATATCGGTTAAAAGAAATCTTAAATTGTTGTATTCTGTTTTTTTTTTTTGTTTTACACAGCGCCCCAACTGTTTTGGAATTGGGATGTAATATTTTTGGTCATTTGCTTGTAAAACAGATTGTAATTACCTTAGTAACTGTGAGGACAATGTCAGTGGAGGTGATGTACTTGTCTGGGGTCCCGGACAGCTTGTATCCCACCACTTCAGGCAGCACCATGCTAATTGGCTGACCCAGCATTACTGCTTCCGCCTCAATTCCACCCACACCTTAAGGGTTAAACACAAAACGTATTCATAGAGGTCATACACATTTTTACCAATACATTTCCAGGACTTTTCCATGACATTAAGGCAAATTTTCAAATACCATACATCAGTACTCCTTATTGATTCTTTGTCATTACTATATAGCAGCTTTATAAAAATTAAAAAGAAGAATCAGAACAGAATAATAACTGAATATTTAAACAAAGAGGTACTAATCATTATTTTTTTCTTTTTCTTTAAAACATTTTTTTCTTTAAAAAAATGTTTATATTTCAAGAAAAAAAATGGGAGATATTTTTGTCTTTAAACTATAAAAACAGAGAAACATGTTGAATTATAAAATTTCCAACAGTCTGAACACATCATGTGTTATTATACTGATAAGAGAAACAAAATACCACAACTTTTCCAAAACTTTCGGAGCATATGTAGTTCTCCAAAACTTTTTCAGGCCTAGGAACTGCCTTTTGCAAAGTCCATGACTTCCAGTTTTTTTCATCACCATACAAACCCTGTATTTACAAGGACACCACCAATGATCAGTTCAAGTCAGGTTGTTTTGGTAGTTGTCATGTAATCATTAGCTAGAAGCTTACCCATTGTACTGCATGAATGACAAAGAGCAGGCCCTGCAGTGTGCACGCATTGTAACAAAGAACCATTGAAAACAGTGGCTTACATCTGCTCATGTATGCCTGCTGGCTTAATAGCCTCAATGTAAAGAGATGATAAGTTTGGAGATGGCATTAATTCTACTTTTGTGTCACATAATCACTGTTCGAAATCTTCACCACATCTAGGGCAGCAAATCCAGATAAGACACTGTCTTACCCCAGCCCAGCACTCCCAGTCCATCAATCATTGTGGTGTGGGAGTCGGTGCCCACCAGACTGTCGGGGTAGAAGTACCCATCGTAGTTGAACACCACTCTAGCCAGGTACTCCAGGTTGACTTGGTGAACGATCCCTGACCCAGGAGGGATGATCCTCATGTTCCTGAAGGCTTTAGAGCCCCACTGGGAAAAACAGACGAAACGTTAAGGGGTTAAAAAAAATGTATTTTACCTTTACCTCAGATACTGAGTTTGTTCAAATATCATACCTTTAAGAACTGAAACCTCTCTCTGTTACGGTCAAACTCCAGGTCCTGGTTTTTCTGAAGGCTGTCAGACCTAAAGGAAAAACAGCCAGTGTGTTAAACGTTGGCGAGAAAGAGACTAAAATTAGATAAAATAGTTAGGTCTAGGATTTTAGGACATTTCTAGTACTTCAGGGCGTCTCTGGGATTTTAAGACATTTCTGGAATTTTGCAACATTTCTGGGATATTGGGACATTTCTGGAGTTTTAAGACATTTTTGGATTGGAGAACATTTTTAGGATTTATGGACATTTATCGGATTTTGGGAGGTTTCTGGAATTTTAGGACATTTCTGGGATTTTAGGACGTCTCTGGGATTTTAGGACATTTCTAGGATTTTAGGACATTTTTCTAGAGTTTTAGGACTTTTTTTAAGATTTTAGTTCATCTGGGATGTTTCTGGGATTACAGGGTACTTCTAGGAGACATTTCTAGGATTTCTGGCGAATTTTAGGACATTAGGGTCTTAGCTAGGACCTCTGTTAGGGGATGTGGGGGATCCTCCACTGGATTGATTAACAAGCTCTATTTTGATGGCGTCTTATACGCTCTGGCACCTTGGGTATACTACACAGATGAAAACAATCCCAGTGGGAATTTTCTTAGATTTGGCCTGCAGGCCATAAGTCACTGTCATATAGTTTCAATATGGAGAATAATACACTATCCATGGGGTGATGACTCCATGGTGGACAGAGCTTGATGAACCTGCTCTTACTTCCTGTTAAAGTCCACTTGGATGGAATGATCGATGACGAGGTCAGCAGGGCACACAGGATTAATCTTCTCTGGGTCACCGCCGAGTTTCATCACCGCATCACGCATGGCAGCAAAGTCCACCACAGCAGGGACACCACTGCAACAGTTTAGAGACACTCACCATCATCATCATCATTTACACTTAGTCATCACTTAGCTGAAAATAATGCAGGGTTTCCAACACATTTATTTATTTGTGGTGGGTTGCCACAAATAGATTTTTGGAGCTAGGCTGTTCATTACAAGTGCTTTTGGAATATATACTGTTGGGTCATTTATAGAACTCTTGGAGCACTGACGGAGCAGCAGAAAGTCACCTACACATTCATTCTGCTGTGTCTAAATGTTTACTTTCACTTAAACACAGCAGCTCCTCTCATCCATTGATGTAATCTAATCCACTGTGAATAAATTGACAGATCAATTATCCATCCAGTGAGTGACAAACTGCTGCTGAGGTAAAAACAAAAAAAAAGCTGAAGAGCTCCACATAGTACACTGCTGCCATGGGTCCCCATGGTGCAAAGGGGCACACAGGCATTTAGAAGATGTCAAAAATAAATATATTTTTTAAAGCTTATTAATTAAAAAAAACAGCTGCTCACTCTAGTTTTCTTTAGACATTAAGCAAACAGAGTGCATTTCATGGGACTATTTTTGACAGAGGATGAATACACATCCTCTTAAGAGAGTATCACTTAATGAGTATCTGTGGCAGTAGGACCGTGTACGTGAGATGGACTCCAAATAAATGACAGTGTATGTAGTCATGGTGATGAAGGAACATGTGACCAAGTGAGACTCACTGATGTGTTTTTAATGACTTTTGGACAGCAATGTAATTCTGTGGCACAGAATACGATATATCAGGCTTTAATACACACGCTTGAGTTGAGAGCAGGATACATTCCGTGTTGGTTTGGCTCTGCACATGAGATTTGTTGACATTAATACAAATTGCTGTATTGTGTAACCGTTAAGTTGTGATCATTAGGTACATATTTCCCCAAAATGGTCCAAATCGAAGCAGCAGAGGCCAAAATACAAATGCAGAGACACTCGATCCTACATTTCCCATCATGCACCATAATTTCACTCTGCCTGATAAACAACCACGTCTTTAATATTCCAAGTTGCCAAATTTTGGCACAGGCTTTCTGTTTTGAATTCGTAATATACAAGACCAAACCGAGATTATGCTGATGGCTATGACATCATCCCCCAGAGCCACAGATAACAGTGAGCTACTGTTTTCACATAGGGAGTGGTGCTCCCTGTGACTGTCACCTGGATGTGTGAAATTGATAAAGATGTTTAATGGGTTCAAACATACTTTGTTCCACTCAGCATGACTTTGCAAACTGTTCCATCTGTTTCTAAAAACCTGTGGAGCAACTCAGTGACCTTCTGATGCAAAGAAACAGCATGCACGTACGTGAAGTCCTGCAGGATGACCCGAGCCGGTCTGAAGGGTACCTCTACTGTCTGAGTCTGGGTCTGCTTCCAGTTGAGGATGCTCTCCACATCTGAGCGCTTCACCAGAAACTCATCACAGTTCCTGACAGCTGACTCCAGGAGGACCCGTATGGAGAACGGCAGATGCTCTGAGGGACACAAAGAACAAATTTATGATTAAGACCATGCAGTTACCCTGACATGAAGTTTCATATCTACATTCATCAAAGGTTCACTGTTACCATATCTGGGGTCTCCGAGCTTGGAAAGATTATAAAACTGTTGGTTTTGGTTGTTGGGGTCCAGAGGCTCAACTATATGTTGAAAAGGGTTCACAGTGGCAGACATCCTCCTCAAACCTAAAGCACAAATATGAGCCTGTTAAACACCAGACAATAAACAACAGAGAAATTGGGATGAAATTAAACACATATTTTCTATTTTTCAAACATGATAACTGCACATGCAGACCAAATTAGTTGAACAGGGATGTAGTGTGATTGTACAAAGCATAAAGGAGTAAACCTTTGAAACCTGGTGCAACATTTCTTTTTTTTGGTTCTGTGT
>NC_056485.1:1505311-1505442 GCF_008729295.1 Plectropomus leopardus | reverse complement strand
GCCCCATTGAAACTCATTCAAACTGACATAAAATGCACCAAAAAGTCCCTAAGGTTTAATGACTGTTTTGAACTTCTTTTGGTTGAAATGATGACTTGAATGATTTACTCACTAAACTAAACACATTAAAT